>NC_068449.1:14619049-14854049 GCF_023373465.1 Oncorhynchus keta | reverse complement strand
ATAGACTTGCTGTTCCCACTCCACCATAGACTTGCTGTTCCCACTCCACCATAGACTTGCTGTTCCCACTCAGCCATAGACTTGCTGTTCCCACTCCACCATAGACTTGCTGTTCCCACTCAGCCATAGACTTGCTGTTCCCACTCCACCATAGACTTGTTCCCACTCAGCCATAGACTTGCTGTTCCCACTCCACCATAGACTTGCTGTTCCCTTGCTGTTCCCACTCTTGCTGCCATAGACTTGCTGTTCCCACCATCACTTGCTGTTCCCATCCACCATAGACTTGCTGTTCCCACTGCCATTTACTGTTCCCACTCCACCATAGACTTGCTGTTCCCACTCCCACCATCAGACTTGCTGTTCCCACTCCAGCCATAGACTTGCTGCCATTCCCACTCCACCATAGACTTGCTGTCCCCACTCAGCCATAGACTTTCTGTTCCCACTCCAGCCATAGACTTGCCCCACCACCATAGACTTGTTCCCACTCAGCCATAGACTTGCCCCCACTCAGCCATAGACTTGCTGTTCCCACTCCACCATAGACTTGCTGTTCCCACCATCAGCCATAGACTTGCTGTTCCCACTCCACCATAGACTTGCTGTTCCCACTCCCACCTGTTCCCACTCATAGACTTGCTGTTCCCACTCCACCATAGACTTGCTGTTCCCACTCCACCATAGACTTGCTGTTCCCACTCAGCCATAGACTTGCTGTTCCCACTCAGCCATAGACTTGCTGTTCCCACTCAGCCATAGACTTACTGTTCCCACTCAGCCATAGACTTGCTGTTCCCACTCATCCATAGACATGCTGTTCCCACTCATCCATAGACTTACTGTTCCCACTCAGCCATAGACTTACTGTTCCCACTCATCCATAGACTTACTGTTCCCACTCAGCCATAGACTTACTGTTCCCACTCCACCATAGACTTGCTGTTCCCACTCAGCCATAGACGTGGTGCACCATCATCCATAAAACATGACGGGTCCCCCTACCCTGCTAGAGCAGTCTGAATCCTATCCAAAGGCTTGGGAAATGGGCCAGAAGTGGGCGCAGATACATGGGCATTACAAAGAGACATGTTTTGGTCAATTACTACCAAATGCCCACATTTCTGACTGATGCAATTAGAGAGGGGAGTTTTTGTCACATTGTGGCAGTAACCAACATTGTCTCAGGGCAATTCATATGATTCGGTATGAATATCTGTGACACTTCATTTACTATATGTTTCACATGTCTTACCTGGACGTACGATAGCATACAAATTGGATGACAGAGAGGCACCAGAGGGGTTTGTTTTTAAAAAAAATGTGTGACTCATTTTGTACATAGTGTTGCTGCTACCGTCTCTTATGACCGAAAAGTGCTTCTGGACATCAGAACAGCGATTACTGACCTTGAACTGAACGAAGATCTTTTCTTGAATGAGTCTGACGAAGAATATACTGCTTCCCGGAGACGAGGCCCTCATCCCTGTCATTCTCTTGAAGAAAAGATGGGAATATAGGGGGCAGAGGTCTGGATGCCTTGTGAGAATCGGTGAGTGTGTAAACCACCACTACCATCAGTATTATTGGCCAACGTGCAATCATTGGAAAACAAACGGGACAATCTTCAATTAAGAATATCCTACCAAGGGGACATTCAAAACTGTAATATTTTATGTTTTATTTTATATTTTATATAAATAAAGGTGAAATAAAATAAATAAAAATGTTTCAGAGACTTGACTGAACTACGACATGGATTATATAGAGCTGTCTGGCTTCTCCGCTTCGGCAAGACAGAGCAGCCTATAGGGAGGAGGTTAGAGAACTGGCAGTGTGGTGCCAGGACAACAACTTCTCTCTCAATGTGCAAGACAAAGGAGCTGATTGTGGACTATAGGAAAAGGAGGGATGAACAGACCCACATTAACATCGACGGGACTGTAGTGGAGCAGGTTTAGAGATTCAAGTTCCTTGGTGTCCACATCGCCAACAGACTATCATGGTCCAAACTAGAGGTTGACCGATTATGATTTTTTTCAACGCTGATACCGATTATTGAAGGACCAAAAAAAGTAGATACCGATTAATCGGCCCGATTTTTAAAAATGTCTTTGTAATAATGACAATTACAACAATACTGAATGAACACTTATTTTCACTTAATATAATACATCAATAAAAATCTATTTAGCCTCAAATAAATAAGGAAACATGTTAAATTTGTTTTAAATAATGCAAAAACAAAGTGTTGGAGAAGAAAGTAAAAGTGCAATATGTGCCATGTAAAAAAGCTAACGTTTAAGATCATTGCTCAGAACATGAGAACATATGAAAGCTGGTGGTTCCTTTTAACATGAGACTTCAATATTCCAAGGTAAGAGGTTTTAGGTTGTAGTCAATATAGTATTTACAGGACTATTTCTCTCTATACCATTTGTATTTCATATACCTTTGACTATTTGATGTTCTTATAGGCACTATTGCCCGTGTAACAGTATAGCTTCCGTCCCTCTCTTCGCCCCTACCTGGGCTCAAACCAGGAACACATCGACAAAAGCCACCCTCGAAGCATCGTTACCTATCACTCCACAAAATCCATGGCCCTTGCAGAGCAAGGGGAACAGCTACTCCAAGTCTCAGAGCGAGTGACGTTTGAAACGCTATTAGCCCGCTAACTAGCTAGCCATTTCACATCGGTTTCACCAGCCTAATCTCGGGAGTTGATAGGCTTGAAGTCATAAACAGCTTAATGCTTGAAGCATTGCGAAGAGCTGCTGGTAAAACGCACAAAAGTGTTGTTTGAATGAATGCTTACGAGCCTGCTGCTGCCTACCATCGCTCAGTCAGACTGCTCTATTAAATCATAGACTTAGTTATAACATAATAACACACAGAAATACGAGCCTTAGTTCATTAATATGGTCAAATCCGGGAACTATCATTTCGAAAACAAAATGTTTATTCTTTCAGTGAAATACGGAACCGTTCCGTATTTTATCTAACGGGTGGCATCCCTAAGTCTAAATATTGCTGTTACATTGCACAATCTTCAATGTTATGTCATAATTACGTAAAATTCAGGCAAATTAGCCAGGCGGCCCAAACTGTTGCATATACCCTGACTCTGCGTGCAATGAACGCAAGAGAAGTGACACAATTTCACCTGGTTAATATTGCCTGCTAACCTGGATTTCTTTTAGCTAAATATGCAGGTTTAAAAATATATACTTCTGTGTATTGATTTTAAGAAAGGCATTGATGTTTATGGTTAGGTACAGTTGTGCAACGATTGTGCTTTTTTCGCAAATGCGCGTTTGTTAAATCATCCCCCATTTGGCGAAGTTGGCTATCTTTGTTAAGAAAAAATAATCTTCACACAGTTCGCAGCGAGCCAGGTGACCCAAACTGTTGCATATACCCTGACTCTGATTTGATTGTATTGATTTAAGAAAGGCATTGATGTTTATGGTTAGGTACACGTTGGAGCAACGACAGTCCTTTTTCGCGAATGCGCACAGCATCGATTATATGCAACGCAGGACACACTAGATAAACTAGTAATATCATCAACCATGTGTAGTTAACTTGTGATTATGATTGATTGATTGATTGATTGTTTTTTATAAGATAAGTTTAATGCTAGCTAGCAACTTACCTTAGCTTCTTACTGCATTCACGTAACAGGTAGGCTCCTCGTGGAGTGCATTGAGAAGCGTTGGAGGAGTTAACTGTAAGGTTGCAAGATTGAATCACCGAGCTGACAAGGTAAAACCCACCGTTCCTAGGCCGTCATTGAAAATAAGAATGTGTTCTTAACTGACTTGCCTAGTTAAATAAAGGTGTCAAAATAAAAAAATTGGTGTCCAAAACTACCGATTTCCGATTGTTATGAAAACTTGAAATCATCCCTAATTAATCGGCCATTACGATTAATCGGTCGACCTCTAGTCCAAACACACCAAGACCGTTGTGAAGAGAGCATGACATCACATTTCCCCCTCAGGAGACTGAACATATTTTGTAAGGGTCTACAGATCCTCAAACAGTTCTACAGCTTTCTTTTCAGAATGTGAAATGTCAGAATAATAGTAGAGAGAATGATTTATTTCAGCTTTTATTTCTTACATCACATTCCCAGTGGGTCAGAAGTTTACACACACTGAATTAGTATTAGATAGCATTGCCTTTGAATTGTTTAACTTTTGTTCAAACGTTTCAGGTAGCCTTCCACAAGCTTCCCACAATAAGTTGGGTGAATTTTGTCCCATTCCTCCTGACCGAGCTGGTGTAACTGAGTCAGGTTTGTAGGCCTCCTTGCTCGCACCCGCTTTTTCAGTTCTGCCCACACATTTTTCTATAGGATTAAGGTCAGGGATTTGTGATGGCCACTCCAATACCTTGACTTTGTTGTCCTTAAGCCATTTTACCACAACTTTGGAAGTATGCTTGGGGTCATTGTCCATTTGGAAGACCCGTTTCCTGATTGATGTCTTGAGATGCTGCTTCAATATATGCACATAATTTTCCCAGCTCATGATGCCATCTATTTTGTGAAGTGCACCAGTCCCTCCTGCAGCAGAGCACCCACACAACATGATGCTACCACCCCCGTGCTTCACGGTTGGGATGGTGTTCTTCGGCTTGCAAGCCTCCCCCTTTTTCCTCTAAACATAACGATGGTCATTATGGCCAAACAGTTCTATTTTTGTTTCATCAGACCAGAGGACATTGCTCAAAAAATTATGATCTTTGTGCAGTTGCAAACCGTAGTCTGGCTTGTTTTTATGGCGGATTTGGAGCAGTGACGTTATAGGACTTGTTTTACTGTGGATATAGATACTTTTGTACCTGTTTCCTCCAGCATCTTCACAAGGTCCTTTGCTGTTGTACTGGGATTGATTTGCGCTTTTCGCACCAAAGTACGCGTCTCCTTCCTGAGCGGTATGACGGCTGTGTGGTCCCATGGTGTTTATACTTGCATACTATTGTTTGTACAGATGAACATGGTACCTTCAGGTGTTTGGAAATTGCTCCCAAGGTTGAACCAGACTTGTAGAAGTCTACAAAAAAAAATTCTGAGGTCTTGGCTGATTTCTTTTGATTTTCCCATGATGTCCAGAAAAGAGGCACTGAGTTTGAAGGTAGGCCTTGAAATACATCCACTGGTACACCTCCAATTGACTCAAGTGATGTCAATTAGCCTATCAGAAGCTAAAGCCATGTATTCATTTTCTGTAATTTTCCAAGCTGTTTAAAGGCATTAGTCAACTTAGTGTATGTAAACTTCTGACCCACTGGAATTGTGATACAGTGAATTATAAGTGAAATAATCTTCCTGTAAACAATTGTTGGAAAAATGACCTGTCATGCACAAAGTAATGTCCTAACCGTCTTGCCAAAACTATAGTTTGTTAACAAGGAATTTGTGGAGTGGTTGAATAACGAGTTTTAATGACTCCAACCTAAGTGTATGTAAACCTCCGACTTCAACTGTACATTTCAAAGCTTCAGAAAGTGTGAGATCTTACGTCACTGCTTTATATATCATCCATCAAACATTCATAAGGTGGTTTACCCTGTTAACCTCTGTAACATCAGGAATATGTATGTAGGCAGCGCATTCCTGTTTTCTCAAACATGCCAATGAGAGGGATGAATCTACTTTTTCCTCACAAATGTGGTGAAGAATGTACTAGTCCATCTTTGTAATTTTCCTCTAATACTGCTACAATAAATGAGGTAGCTAGGGAGGAAGAGGGAGTATCCGATAAAGAATTGGGACTTCCACAGAACCATCACATGTACATTTCTCCATTAGTTGTCTTCTGGATCAAGTTTCAGCTCTGAGTCACTAAATTGAGTTTTAATGACTACTTCAAAAATAAAACATTTCCAGTGAAAACTAGTGAAATTTGACAATGAATTTATCAGTGATGGGAATCCACTAGTTAATAATGGTGGAGGTACATTCCAAACCTCCCCATATGTGTTGTTGCAGGTTGGAATGTTTTAAACTCAACTCCCAGGCATGTTAGTGCACTCCTATGGTAGCCCTCCTGGAGAAAAGCAGGTGTTTGCAGTGATTTAATTGAGTGAAAAAAGACATAACCTTGGCTTCCCACAGAACGTGACAGACGCCAATGTTACAGTCTGTGTAAATTTATGGTCGTACATGTCTCTAATGTATTTCTCAATGTCCAGGGAAGGCTGAAAATAAATGCATAAAGAACATTACTTTCTCTGGAATAATGTAATACCCCCACTTCATTGTTCACCTTTGACAATGCAATGTACGAATGTATAAGTAATGTGACTGTAGCATAAAGTAGGTCATAAGGCTAAACTGAAAAACCGACCTCTGTCAAATAAAAAGATGGCGGAGCCACAAAAGTACTTATGTGCAAGTGTGTTTATTTACATAGTGATTCCAGAACAAAAACAGTGCTGCCCCCAAAAGTATACATTATGGGACAGCTAAAACAATGCTGCGCCATTAACAGCTCAATGAAAATGGTTCCCCCCTTGAATCAATTTTTAGGGGAAGCCCCTCCCATTAGAACATACCAAACTCATGAATTAAGCCATTACGAACATCAAAGCCTACATTTTCCACTCAGCTAAACACATTATGAATTATATTCATTGAACCTTTGTAATCGGTTTATCATAATAGAATATAGCACATTTACAAAATTCCATCACTCCAAACATGGTGTCTTCCAATACGCCCATTCACATGAACGCGCCATTCGGGACAGGCCCTACAAAGCCACCCCCTGGAAGCTATAGAGACGGGGAGAGAGGAACAGAAACAAACAAACAGCGCTCATCCATAACATTGATAAGTACAATAAATGTCACTTAAATTAAACATGAAAGCTTGTCTGTGTATTCTTTATACCATACCAAACTGTTACTGATATGCGTAATGTATGAACTGAGATCGCTAAGTTAACTTGTGTGTCGACCAACATTGCTAATGTAGCTGAAAACGGAGCAGGGTGGGGGAGATGTGTGTGTGTTAGCTTACCAAATGCTGCCCGCAGCCAGTGATGGACTTCTCCATCACATTACCTTCCTCCTCTCCTGAAGCGACCAGGTTCAGGAGTCGGGATAGGTAGACATTTTCTTTTCCTGCCTTGTGATGGACACAGAACCGGAAGGGCTCGAGCTCCAGATACCACCTGGTAAGGAGAGAATTCCAGTCCTTCATGGTCTGGATCCAGGTCAGGACTCTGTTGTCCGTGTGCAGGTCAAATACTCTCCCAAAAAGGTAGTAACGGAGGCTATCTCGTGCCCACTTTATAGTCAAACACTCCTTCTCGATGGTTGAATACTTGGTTTGCCTGGACAAGAGCTTCTGACTCAGTTATAGCATGGGGAGCTCTTCTCCTGGCTCCCCTTGGGCCAGTACAGCTCCAATTCCCACAGCCGAAGCATCCACCTGTACAAGGAACCTCTTCTGAAAATCAGGGGTCTGGAGAACGGAATGATCACAGGCATTTTTTCAGCATTATGAATGCTTCCTCGCACTCAGTCCACTTCATAGGGTTGTTGGTCACCTTTGAAGTGAGATTGGTCAGAGGAACCGCGATAGTTGAGAAATGGGGAATGAATCTCCGGTTCCACCCTGCCAGACCTAGGAAGGACTAGGTTGGTTGGGTTGAGTTGGGTTGGTTCTGGGTTGAGGTCTGTTCCTGATGGATGCCACTTTGTCCACCTGAGGCCGAACTTCAACCTTACCCAGCTGGTAACCCAGGTACTTTGTCTCCTGTTTCGCCCACTCACACTTCAGGGGGTTAAGCGTGAGACCTGCATCATGGATCTTCCCAAGGACTCTGCTAAGATGCTGCCAGGAGTGGCTGTAGACCACTACACTGTCTAAATAGGCATCAAAGATGCAGAGATCCAATGTGGTGATGTAATGAGCTCTGCCTATTCTCTCCAGTAAGTCGTCAATGCAGGGCATGGGGTAGGCATCAAACTGGGAGATGGCATTAAACTTCTGGAAGTCCATGTAGACACACAAAGACCCATCCTTCTTTGTGACAAGGACAATAGGGCTGCTCCATTTACCTGATGATGCCTCGACAACATACATTTCTATCATGGTGTGGAGCTCTTCCTTGAGCGCTTACCACCAGCCTCTCAGGCACACGGTAAGGATGCTGGTGCACAGGTTTCTGGTCAGGCTTCAAACAGATGATGTGTTCCAGGACCTTGGTTCTTCCTGGCTTCTGACTGAAGAGGGCTGGATACTTGCCAAACAGCTGCTTCAGCGCATCTTGCTTGCCTTCTTCCAGGTGAGCCAGTATGACCTCAGCTCGTCCTTTCCATGCCTCTGTGACCCCCCTCCAACTCATCCTCTTCTTCTGCTCTGCGGACCAGGAAGGACTTCCTGGCTCTCCTCGCTCTCCTCCCAGGCCTTCAGGAGGCTCACATGGTAGGTTTGCTTCTCCTTACCCTTGTCCGGGTGCAGCACCTCGTAGGTCACCGGGCCCATCTTCCTCACGATTAGGTATGGTCCTTGCCACTGTGCAAGGTGCTTGCAGGTAGATGAGGGAAGGAGGAGCAGGACTTTGTCCTGGCTCGAACTCTCTGTGGCAAGTGTGCTGGTCATACCCTCTCTTCTGGGCCTTCTGAAGGTTCGCCCTAGCTTCCTTTCGGTACCTCTCCAGCCGGTTCCACATCTGGAGGATGTACTGGACAATCCCCTGTCCCAAGGTAGCTTCTGGTAGACCCTCCCAGCACTTCTTCAGCAGGTCCAGTGGTCCCTGCACTGGCCACTCATAGAGGAGTTTGAATGGCGAGAAACCTGTCGATGCCTGAGGCACCTCCCTGTAGGCAAAATGAAGAAATGGTAACCACTTATCTGAGTCTTTGCCGGTGTCGGCCACAAACTTGTTCTTGAGCGTTTGATTGAATCTCTCTACGAGCCCGTCCATTTGGGAATAGTAGGGAGTGGTCGTCAAGCATTTAATGTCCAGCTGTTGGTGGAGTTGAACCCCATGTCATGAGGTGAAGTTTGACCCTTGGTCCATCAGGATTTCATCTGGAATTCCTACACGAGAGAAGAGCTTAACAGGAGCACTGATAATTTTTGCAGTGCCTAAGGAACAGAGTGGGAAGGCTTCTGGGAACCGGGTGGCAAAGTCAAAGATCACCAGGATGTACTCGTAACCTGCACTACTCTTCTCCAATGGTGCAACAATGTCCTAGAGAGATCACTAGCAGTGAACAGAGAGGAGCCCAGTCAGACCTATGGACAGCACTGGTTTTCTAGCATGTGGAGCATGTTTTGCAGTATGTTTGCACATGATTATACATGGAGGGCCAAAGGAAACGGGAGCCTGAGGTAGGTCTTATGATGCCCTAGATGGCCTGCCCATGGAACTGTATGTTCAAGATTGAGAACAAGTGGTCTACAATGAGACGGCACCACTAACTTCCTGCTATCTGCTTCTGACCCAAGGTAGAGTATGTGGTTGTCTACTGTGTAAGTTCCCCCACATGAAAATTGGCTGTCCCAAGCTAAAGCCTTGTCAAACAAAAGTTAATAAGGTTGCATCAGACTTCTGAAGTGTAGCAACATTTTGTGGAACATCCCATTGCACCTCTACCCCAGACACATCAGCAACAAGCACAGGAGTCCCCATATACTTCTCATGATGCCATGACTTTCTGGGCCCTTTGGTTTCCCTTCACACAGACTATCACAAATCAGGCAGAGGTTGTATACCAGCTTTGGCTTGGGCATGAGTGACAACTGAGCATGACACATGAACATCAGACTGGCAAACTGACTGCTCATATAGCTGACCCCCACATTTCCCAACAGATTAGAGAGTGTTAGCTCAGTTGTGGGCTGTGACTGGTCACCATGGACACACTGGATCAGTGTCTGGTGACAATAATCAATGCCATTACCAGGTACATTACTTTTTCTGATCAAAGACAGGGAACTTCTGGTGTCAATCATTGCAGTAAGATTTTTACCATTACTTTTACAGGTACCAAGACTGACCCTTCCCCACTCTGCCTGTCCTGAACACCATTCCCTTCTCTGGGCACATAACAGTATCCTGAGAGCTTGGATGTATGTAGTGAACATATTGAAGCTTTGTGCCCTTGCTGCTGACAGTAAAAACAGGTCAATCCCCTCCCATCAGAGCGAACTGCATGATCCCTTACCGCCCTCCTCCCAGACACATACCCCCAGAGTTACCTCCACCATCTCTGATGTTCCTTGTGTCTCTGAAACTCCTTAGAGTAGGTGCTGCAGGTCGTGGTGGGCCCCATTTACGTGCATTAATGTACTGCAATGCCAGCTTGGCCGCCATAAACCCATCCTTGGGCTCGTGCTCTCGTCGGTAAAGGCCCTTGAGGCGGTGGTACATCTCCGTCGGCAACTCACCCGATGGCGTCAATGCATCGCTGTAGAGTTGATGGTAGGTCCCCAGGGAGATGTCGAACTTCACCAGAAGTGCCTCCTTCAGGTCCTTGTAGACATTGGACAACCCCTCATTCATTGCTGTGTAGGCCTCTAAGGCCTTGCCCGTGAGCAATCGGACAAGCCTGCAGGCCCACTCTACCTCCGACCACGTCTTGGCCTTTCACTCAAACCTCAGCAGGTAGTTTTCAATGTCCTCCCCATGTTGGTATGAAGGCATCTTTGGCTCCTTCCTCAGGAATACTGGAGGGTGGACGTTGGCACTGCTGGACTGGTCTCCTGGTGCTGGGGTTGAACTCAATCTTGGGTTCTCACTGACAAATTACGCTTGGTGAGGAGCTGTGAGGATAGATTGTCGTAGACCCCGGAACTCCTGCTTTAGGTCTTCGTCCCTCCTCTCAAGGCAGGTGAGAATTTGCTGGAAAATGGCTTACATGGTTGGGTGTGGTTCTGGTCCCCCAACTGCTCCTTCAGTCGGCTGATATTTTATGGCTGTATCTGGTGGTTCAATCGGCAGCTCAAGCAGTCCTGGTTGTGTTTGGTCCCTTGTTCGGGCTCCTAGTTTCTCATAATTGACCTCTTCTTCACCGGACAATTCAATGGTATTCCACACCGTTTCAATTTTAGGTAAAGTTTCTGACAGTTAATGCTTCTGCTGAGAAGGCCACCCTGTACGCTTTCCTTTACATCTCATTTTGGAATTCACTGATGTGTCCCAGGGATAAATACACATTTCCCCCATTCATTGAGGAGACTCTCCACGCAGACACACTTATTTTTGGTTGAAGCATTTTGTGGCTTGTTTGTTTTGGCACCTCTCAACACCCCTCATTATTACCATCTATGCACGCAATCACTCACATACACTACTTATTACTGACTACACACACCAGCTGTTAAAGATCACTGAATACTACCAGGTTGAAATGGGTGATAAACATTTTTTTTAAATGTTAGGTTGATAATCTGATGGAGAGTGGTGTACTTGTAGGTACCGCTGGGGCATCTTCTGCTGAGGACTCGCCACCTCCCCAGCTGTCTCCCCGTTTCGCTAACAATGTCCGCTCCATCTGTTAGCCCTAGTAGTTTCTTTTGGACAGCAGAAAGAATTGCTTCTGTGACAGCTAGAGCATGAAAAAGCTAACTGAGCATGATCGTGTTAAGTTTGGAGTATACTAAAATCAAGCTGCAACAAGAGTGGCTTGAATTGGTTAGAGAAGGAAAGCTCTCGTTTGGACATGATTTACCTAGGGGGTCATGCCTTGGACACATTGGATATTGTTGGAAACTTACGGCTGTTGCCAAAATTGAATGAGAAGGACCCTGAGACTTTATTTTCGTTTGAGCGTGTTGATGACTCTAGGAGTTGGCCTGATTCTGATAGCACTTTATTGTTGCAATGTGTTGACTGGTAAAGGGCAGAAAGCATATTCAGCTCGGTGTAGCTGACAGTGTCAGCTATGATAAAGGTTCAAATGGCTGTGTTACAGAGTTATGAATAGGTTCCTGAGGCTTACCGCCAACAATTTAGAACTTTATAAAAGGCTGATAAACAGACTCATGTTGAGGTTGCGTGTGAGTTATCTTCACAGTTTAATTGCTGGACTCCCGCCAGGGGCTGTGTGATCTGATTATGCTAGAGCAATTTATCGTATGGCCACATACATTAACAAACGAAAAGTGAAGACTGTCTCTGAAGCTGCAATTTTCGCGGATGAGAATGTTTTGACTCAAAAAAGTGGCTCTGCAGAGCTCCGTATTCAGAGTGAGTGGGGGCGTTCAGAGAGATTTGGGCCTCGGCCACCGGGATGCTCTGGTTTACTGGCAGAGCTTCATTAATCTAGAGTTGAGCCTGGCTTCTGTTTTAAAGCTGACTTCAGTCAATAGTGTCACTACTGTCAAGGTTCAGGTCATTGGAAAAAATGAATGTCCTGTTTTCAGGGCTAAATTCAGTACTCATGCTAACGGTAAACCTAAGCCTACGTTATTTGCAACGCCGGTACAGCATCCTTTCACTCCTGTCACTCCGTTTCATGCCTAGGGGCATTTGACAGTCCCAATTGAGCCAGATGATTTACCTTTCATTACGGAGGGTTTTGTGTCTGTTAGGAAATAATGACCCAGTGCCAGTGATGATCATGAGGGACACAGGTGCCCCTGAGTCATTTGTATTAGCCTGTGTTACCCTTCTCTGCTGAGACAAATTCGGGGAATCGGGTTGAACACTGTCAGTTCCATTGCATAAACTGATGTTGGATGCTGAACTGGTGAAAGGAGAGGTTGTTTTAGGGGTGTATCCTTCATTGCCTATTGAGTGTATCAATGTTATTCCTGGGAATAATTTGTGATCGGGTATGGCTTGTCATGTTTCCATCTCTAGTGGTTTCCATTATGCTATCGGTTGTAGGGATTCCCCATGAGAGTATGCAGCGTTTCCCAGAGGTGTTCTCTGCGTGCACAGTGACGCTGTCCATGAGTCGTGGCGGCCTGGTCACTGAGCCGGCTGACGATGATGTTACAAAGAAATCCGTCACTACTTTCCTTGTGATCATGTTATCTGTGCCCCACTCTGATTTAATTAAGGTGCAACAGGCTAACCACACATCAGAAGAGTTGCATGACCAAATTGTGCCTGTGGAACAGTTGGAAGATGTCGCCCATGGCTATTTTCTCCAGGATGATGTCCTGATGAGAAAGTGGGTTCCTCATAGTAGTTTTGTGGGGAGTCTATTAGTCAGGATGCTGTGCCAGTTAAGTTTCGTGAGTTGGTGTTAAACTTCCCACGGCAATGTTGTTGGACATCTGGGCATGAGGAAAAGCTACAATCGCATACTGAAACATTTATTTTGGCCTAGGTTAAAGTGGGATGTTTCCGCGTTCATCAAAACCTGTCACACATGTCAATTAACAGATAAACCAAATCTAGCAAATAAGCCGGTACCGCTGTTTCCTATTCTCGTACTCAGCCAGCCTTTAGATTATCTGATTATTGACTGTGCTGGCCCTCTGCATCACTCCAAGAATGGTAGTAGTTACCTGTTCACTGTAATGTGTTGGACCACTAGGTTTCCTGCTGCCTATCCTCTCCGGTCTATCACGACTAAGTCTGTGCTAAAAGCTTTGACTCAGTTTCTCCCTGTTTGTAATCCCCAAGTTTATTCAGAGTGACCAAGGTTCTAATTTCACCTCTAATCTGTTTGGTCAGGTTCTCAAACTATTAAACACAATTTGGCAAGCGCGCAGTCAAGGAGCGCTGGAACGTTTCCATCAAACACAAGTCTTTGTTGATAGCTTATTGTACGGAGATGGATAAGGATTGGGAGGAGGGGTTGCCTTGGGTACTGTTAGCCGCCAGGGAAGTTTTAACAGGAGGGCACAGGTTTCAGTCCAAATTACCTAGTGTTCAGACATAGTGTACGTGGGCTTCTAGTGATGCTCCAGGATAAATGGAAGTCTCCCGATACACCTCAGTTATCTTATGTGTGATTTCCGGCGACGCCTATAAGCCACTGGTGAGAATATTTGATCGGTGAGCTAAGCCTCGTCATTTTAGTCGAGGTGACTAAGGTTCTTAGTCACCTCCAGGTTCTTGCTCTGCTGCCAATTGTTGGTTCTCCTTTTCAAACCAAGTTTCAAGGTCCATATAAGGTAAAAATAAAACTATCTAGTTGCCACTCCGGAATGGAAGAAAGTACACAAACTGTGCCATGTAAATCTGTTCTTTTGGCCGGTACTGCTACATCACTGGGTTATTTTGGTCATGCTAGGTCCATGCATGGTGAGGATGTCCCTGGTCCGACGATTGCGTACTGCAGGGTAGATTGAAAAATTCAGTCACTCTATGTTTTGGATTGCCTTCTCGCTCATCTACCTGCAGATAAGCAAGACAAGTTTGTTGGTCTAATTCGTTTTCAAGTTTTGTTTTCTAATACACCTACACATATCAACTTAACAGAACACGATACTGATGTTGGGGATGTTGACCCCATCCGTCAGTGGTTCTACAGAACTTCTTCTGAGAAACTCCATTGTCTGGATGCTGAGATTAGGTACATGCTGGAGTGAGCCTTCTTTCTCCAGCTGGGCTTCTTCCTGTATCTTGGTCAGTAAACCGGATGGGACAAACACATTTTGTACAGACTACCGTAAGGTAAACAGTGTCACTAAGCCAGATTCATCTCCTCTTACTCGGATGGAGGACTGCGTTGATCAGGTCGGAGCAGCAAAGTTTGTGAGCAATTTTTACCTGCCTTTATTACACCCTCCGGTCTATACTGGTATTCGGTTATGAGTTTCAGTCTGTAATGCACCTGCCACTTTTCAGCTCCTTGTGAATAGGGTTGGCTCCAGTCTGGTCAGGTGCACTGTTTATCTGGACGATGTAGTGATTTATGCAGGTACTTGGGAGGAGCATCTGTCCAGTATTCAAGCCTTGTTAGTATCTCCTGGCTGCGGGTCGCCTCACTATCAATCTGGCTGAATGCGTTTCTTGAGAATGATTGGTTATTACTGTAGTTTCTGCAGGAACTTCTCTACCGTAGTCAACCCCTGACAGATTTGCTGAAAGCTAAGGTGGTTTACATCTGGTCTTCTCTCTGTCAACAGGCTTTTGAGAATGCAAAGAGGTTGCTTACCTCAACTCCGGTGCTGGTTGCTCTGTCAGTGGATTTGTCATTCACCTTGCAGGTGGATGTAAGTCATGTGGGGGCAGGTGCAGTCCTGCTGCAAGCAGATGTGTCCGGTGTTGAGAGGCCTGTTCATTTATTTTACAAGAAGTTTAACCATTATAAGTTGAACTACTCCATGGTGACAAAAGAAGTGCTAGCACTCATATGGGCGCTACAACACTTTGAGGTGTACGTCAGGTGTAGTACCTATTGCGGTCTACACTGACCATAACCCTCTTACCATCTTGAGGTCTATGATGTTTCCTAATCAACACCCCTCATTATCACCATCTATGCACGCATCCACTCACTTACACTACTAACTACACACTCCATTGTTACTTGGATATAGTTTACTTTATTTAATAAATATATTTTTGTTATCTCCACATTATCTCCCTCTGTTACGGGCTACAAGCCAGCTCCTGACAGGAATGGACATCTCAGGAGTTGAAACAATGAAACAATGAATGCTTAACTTTGACATTAATTGAATCTCTGGCCAAGAAGACAACATCTTATCTTCTTGTCCTTTGCTCACTGTGTGGAATCAAACTAGCTAGTTTGTGAATATTATCATAGCATACAAATGGTCCAATCCACTAACTTCAGTCCAATCTAAGTTATCCTATTGGACATTTGAGAAGAGTACGCAGAGGACACCATAGAAAACGAGAGATCACACAAAATATCACTTTGTATTGCATGTGCTGCTCAGCCTTCCCAATTAACAATGCACTGTCACCTCAAACCCTATAAAGCAATAAATCATACCCAACACCTTTGATCTCTGTCCCTAAAATCCCCTACTGTACAATTAAAAAATGGTATTTATACTGGTCCATCTCATTTCCTAGTGGACATCAGAGTGAACTCAATCATGCGTTGTGATATAAAGAATCCCAGTTCCCATGGGATGGTGCACAGGTGGAATTTCAAATGGTGCAGACATAAATAACCGGAAACAATGTGCCTTGAGCTGGCACCTAGGGAGAGGCTGCTGCTGATCTCCCAGCGTGGTTCGGCCGGGGAGCACACAGTGCTCCATTCTGTCATGTCGGTGTGCACTGCTCTCTCCCAGCTCAGCTTGCAGCTCAGTACTACAAATAAACGGTACAGCATGGGTGTAATGACCCAGCGAAGGGTCATCCTGCTTGTTCAGATCTTGAGCAAAGGGCATTGGAGCAAATGGGACATCTGACAGAGCGCTAGAGGAAGGTGATGGGACTGCATTAACAAGCTAAGGTAGCCAACAAGACAATGACCAGTAGCAAAAGGAAGATTTTCAGGAACATCAGTTGAAGGCCCATTTGTTTATCAGGATAAACATATTACAGTATTTACTTTTCCTAGGGTAGTGTGTTATATAGAGTAAATTATTTGTCTTTCTGGACATTTCCATAGTCAGCTCTGTTCTAGACCAGGTCAGTGGTGATCACCACAGACAAACAGGAGGCAGGTCAGTCAGTGATTACCACAGACACTCGGGTCTGTGTGTGTCAGGCCAGTCGGCAGACCTAATTGGAGCCCTCAGTCCTTCAATTCCAAAAGCATGATCTCCCCACAGCAGCCCTGATAAACAAAGCACACAGAGGATCAATGTATGTTGCCCAGGGGGCCTTCAACTGGCACAAACACTGCTCTTTACATCTCTCACTGCACTTTTCCCATTCATTAACCTAAATGATCTGCCTGCCAGGGGGGTGTTAAACAATTATCCAATAAGCAATCTTTTGTCCCGAATGACCACTTGGGTATTGACTGGCTTAATGGCTTGATTGATACTTGTGCAGAGCAAAACAATGCAGGCACTGATTCATTAATTAATCGGAGTTTCCTGATACATCCTCTGTCACGTGTGATGGGGAAGTGAGATACTAATGTTGTCAGTCTAGGTTATCTAGTATCTGGTGGTTAATGTGCATTAATGCTTTAATTAGTCATTAGCCTGGGATTAGTGGTGTGATGTGTCTTTATAAAATCAATGCAATGGCCCATTTTATAATGGGCTCCCTAGTGGCACAGCGTTCTAAGGCACTGCATCTCTGTGCAAGAGGCGTCACCCTGGTTCGATTCCAGGCTGGATCATGGCGGTGATTGGGAGTCCCATTGGCCCAGAGTCGTCCGGGTTTGACCGGGGTAGGCCGCCATTGTAAATAAGAATTTCTTCTGAACTGATTTGCCTAGATGAATAAATGAACTAAAAAAATGACACTCCATGTCTCTCCTCGGTAACTTCAAGCCATGTGTGTTATGAACAGGTAGAGAACTAGGAAATACATGCATGAACACGAAACTATTTCAAAGATCTTAGTGTAAAAACTCCCAACTGTCAAAGTTAAATAATCTGTAGAAGGCTGAGGAGCCATCAGTCTTCTTAAAAAGCTTATGATGGGATATGCTAATTTCCACGGTGAGAGCTCGATCAAAACACCACCATGAAATGTGTTTTAAATCATTTTGTGGGTGGGAAGCCACTGAAGAACTTGTAATTTCCAAACATTAGGATATTTATGGATTGAAACAAAAGGGCTTGGTGTCGATGAATGACTGGGCTTCAATCAGGACAGACACTGCATACCTGAGGTATATGAGGACAGGTCTATTGTAGGACAGGTCTATCTTGAGATGACCTAGAATATGCCTTGTTTTGGCATTATTTCGTGCAGTAGCTTTATACAAGTGAAATAGCAATGCTAGAATTCAGAGAATTTGAGATGGCATCAACAGGGCCCCAGTGTTGGAGAATGGGAACCCATAGGCTGAATCACTGAATGCAGACAGACACAGAACAGCAGGGTAAAGTTAGCCTCTCTGTATGTGCTGCAGGTAGTTCCCACCATTCATTTGATAGAGGAGTGAGGTGGTAAATGATAAAATTCCATCTCTTATTATTGACTTGATTCTCCCCCAGTTGTTTGAAGTTGTAATCTGACACTAAAAACCCTTTCATGCCAAGCTCTGGCTCCTCCACTCCCTCTCGCTCTCTCTCAGCCCTACTTGGAAAGTATAGTGCCTCGTTAGCTGGCTGATAAATAATTAACAAACCCCAAACTACAGAGAGAGAACTCTGTGGACTGACTATCATCATGGCATTAGGATTTTGCTGTCTGTCTGTCTGTCTGTCTGTCTGTCTGTCTGTCTGTCTGTCTGTCTGTCTGTCTGTCTGTCTGTCTGTCTGCCTGCCTGCCTGCCTGCCTGCCTGCCTGCCTGCCTGCCTGCCTGCCTGCCTGCCTGCCTGCCTGTCTGTCTGTCTGTCTGTCTGCCTGCCTGCCTGCCTGCCTGCCTGCCTGCCTGCCTGCTCGCTCGCTCTGGGTCCCGGGTCTTGCTAGTTCAGAGGCTTTAAAGACGTCAGCTAAGCTTTCATCCACATACCAGCCCAACCTATGCTGGCAGGAAACTTGCATCATTAATGGTTTAAACATGACCCCGTGTTGTGCAGATGACGTAGTTGCGAAATTGACAGTTATTAGACCATAGCATACTCTTTTGAAATACCAGTTGGTCAAATATCACTTGCACAGTGCCACATCTTTAAAGCATAAGGCAATAAAGCATGTATATACATCCTTAATGAACAGTTATAACTTTAAACTAATAAAAAACAATGTCCCTAGTAATTCTGTTTTCGTGCGTTTCTGCCTCAGTATTTGATTGTGTATAAAATCAATAGTTGAATTTTTTCCATTGCTGACCTTGACCATTTCTATGAGCCTGGGACAAAGGAGTAAATAACCCTGAAAAGGGAGGCCTTGCTTCCTTTCTCAGCTAGCAGATAATAATGATGACTTGATACGACTTGACCGCGATAATGATAATGACTGTGATAATGACCGCAATAATGATAATGACTGTGATGATGATAATGTGAAGGAATAGCATTTTACGAGACTTAAAGGTCGAGCAGGTGTTAGCAACCTGTAATAGATGTTGCTCTCTAAGAATAATTTTATAGAGGTGCTATATTCCTCATATGCCAGAGGTAGAGAAGCGTGGTACACTGTCCCTCACCGCCTCTCTCTCAGTTGCGTGACAAGGCAAGTTATTGCTGGCCACTAACTGAATCACAGTGCTTGTTTCAATTTAATTCACTGTAAATGAGTAATCTACCTCAACATCAAGGAGATGACTTACAGTCTCTGTGAGTTGAGTTCTCCTACCACCTCATCCTGAAAGTAAAAGAAAGAACAACATGGGCCACCGTCGACCTCAACCCCAGCACTAAACATGCATGTACACACACATCTACCCTTAAATTTCCCATATGTGGACAGGAATGCTCTATAGACCATGTTGGTGTATGACAATACCTGCTGTAGTAAGGTGCCGTTTATATAGGAATAACAGTCAGACAGAAGCCTGCCTGTATTTGGCCAAAAGCATAGTAAAGGGAAGTATGCATTTTACCCTGTCTTTGTTTTTGTCTGTAACGTGAACAACTTGGACTCAATGTGGGCAGTGTTAAGAAACCACGCCATCGCCAGAGCATCATGTCCTCAAACTAATATAATCAGTCCCACTGAATGACATTAGGACCTGGTGATAGCAATTTAGTCCACTTATTCTGGGGCTTACTAGTCCTCTTGTAGGACCGGGTCAATCGGTCCAGTGTTCCTGCCACCTTAGGGAGTTCTCAGATGACCAAACAGCACCTCCTACTGGACAACATGAACTTTACAACAACGTGCCACTTGAGGTTCAAATGCTATTCTGCCCATTGAAGATAATTCACTACAACAATCAGGTTTAAGAATCTTCACTCCATTGACCCAGTTTAGGCTTATGGATCTAAAAAAAATGGGGGAAAACCAGAGAGATGGATGAGACCAATGTTGTGTTCATCATGAATATCAATCATCCAGGGGTCAAAGATCCATACATATCGGCCATAAGCTGTTACAGTTGCACTATCTAGAGACAGACCATATTTGACCCACTCCTGTTCGAAACACACTATTAGACCAGAGATTATGCCTGTTGGAACACAGCCTGCTGCACATTGGCCAAAGGCTGCACCATCCCACTGACAGAGTTATCTCTATCTGTCTGAAACAGCCGACATGCCCAGCAGCTATTCCAGATGGCACCCAGCCATGACAGGAGAGAAATATGACCCAGTCGTCACATATGTTACATGGTGTTACATATATCAAGCTTTTGTTTCAGTAGTCCCAGGTATCACGTCTGTACTCTTAGCTAAACCTATCCGGTGGGCGTTCTCTACATCTCGGACATTCAAGAACAAGGCAGTACAACTGAACGATCGCTTTAATCACAGTGAGACAGACACACACAAAGAGATGCATTATTACTGTACGGTTGTTTTGACTTTAGAACCCATCTTGATTGATTACGTCTTCTTTCCACACATCACTCCAGGAAGTGTGTGGTTATTCCCTAGGATATTTTGCTTATCAAGATGGCTGAGACCTAAAATTCTGATAGATAATTCTACTATGGCGCAGTAAGTCATAACAAAACACTCTTTGAAAAAGGTTAACTGAGTTGAATATAAGGTTGTTTGACAGAAACATACAAAATGACTCACAGGATATGACACGTTTTTACATTGAAGTTTGCAGCTGAGTGATGGCGGACGCATGACAACTCCACGTAAATAATCATTATACTGTCTACAACTGTAGTGGAAGAATTCATATTTTCAATTTGCATGGAGCCCTCTTCATGCAATGGAAGTATGCCTTATTTTCCTACAGAAGCTACAGCAACTCTTAAGAATTGGTTTCTGCTCTATATCAACTGCGCACAAAATCATACAAGTTGCTGAGCATTTAAAAGCATTCTAACTGAACTGAGATTGCAAGGTGTGTGGTGAGTTGGAAAAAACAATCTGCCTGTAGAAATAGGCCTAACGCCATCCCACCCCATTTCTGTCAACTTCTGATTTCAGTAAAAATTCTTGACAGACTAAGCTTCCTATAAAGTAGTTGATGAGTGGCCATCTGGAATGAGATTTTACCAAGTGCTGCAGATAGTTTAATGGATCATATTCAAGCTTCAGGAGGAAACAGAGGAGATCAATCAGGTGAGACTCCTTTCTGGAGGAATGTCACAATAGCAGTGTGCTCAAGCTCTGTGTCTACAGAGACCTGTCTGTAGTCTGTCCCAGGGAGCACTGTCAGAAGTTATAGCAGCAGTGTGCTCAAGCTCTGTGTCTACAGTGACCTGTCTGTAGTCTGTCCCAGGGAGCACTGTCAGAACAAAGTTATAGCAGCAGTGTGCTCAAGCTCTGTGTCTACAGAGACCTGTCTGTAGTCTGTCCCAGGGAACACTGTCAGAACAAAGTTATAGCAGCAGTGTGCTCAAGCTCTGTGTCTACAGAGACCTGTCTGTAGTCTGTCCCAGGGAGCACTGTCAGAACAAAGTTATAGCAGCAGTGTGCTCAAGCTCTGTGTCTACAGAGACCTGTCTGTAGTCTGTCCCAGGGAGCACTGTCAGAACAAAGTTATAGCAGCAGTGTGCTCAAGCTCTGTGTCTGTCCCAGGGACAGTGACCTGTGCTCTGTAGTCTGTCCCAGGGAGCACTGTCAGAACAAAGTTATAGCAGCAGTGTGCTCAAGCTCTGTGTCTACAGAGACCTGTCTGTAGTCTGTCCCAGGGAGCACTGTCAGAACAAGGTTATAGCAGCAGTGTGCTCAAGCTCTGTGTCTACAGAGACCTGTCTGTAGTCTGTCCCAGGGAGCACTGTCAGAACAAAGTTATAGCAGCAGTGTGCTCAAGCTCTGTGTCTACAGTGACCTGTCTGTGTGCTCAGTCTGTCCCAGGTCCCAGGGAGCACTGTCAGAACAAAGTTATAGCAGCAGTGTGCTCAAGCTCTGTGTCTACAGAGACCTGTCTGTAGTCTGTCCCAGGGAGCACTGTCAGAACAAAGTTATAGCAGCAGTGTGCTCAAGCTCTGTGTCTACAGAGACCTGTCTGTAGTCTGTCCCAGGGAGCACTGTCAGAACAAAGTTATAGCAGCAGTGTGCTCAAGCTCTGTGTCTACAGAGACCTGTCTGTAGTCTGTCCCAGGGAGCACTGTCAGAACAAAGTTATAGCAGCAGTGTGCTCAAGCTCTGTGTCTACAGAGACCTGTCTGTAGTCTGTCCCAGGGAGCACTGTCAGAACAAAGTTATAGCAGCAGTGTGCTCAAGCTCTGTGTCTACAGAGACCTGTCTGTAGTCTGTCCCAGGGAACACTGTCAGAACAAAGTTATAGCAGCAGGAAGGAGAGAAAGAATAGTGTTTAAGAGAGAAAACATCTGTTATGTTATTTGAACCTAATTATCATAACATCCTTTGAGAGAGGCACTTGATAGTCAATCTTCTGGACTTATTTAGGTGTTTTAATAATTGTTGCTAATACATTACCACTTTTTTATTTTACCTTTATTTAACTAGGCAAGTCAGTTAAGAACACTTTTTTTCAATGACAGCCTTGGAACATTGGGTTAACTGCCTTGTTCAGGGGCAGATCGACAGATCTTTACCTTGTCAGCTCGGGGATTCGATCTTGTAACCCTTCGGTTAGTAGTCCAAAGCTCTAACCACTAGGCTACCTGCCGCCCCAACGTTGATTTCCCCAGAGACAAAAAAAGTAATAATAATAATAATCAGCTCTCCATGTGCGTGGTAAATAGATGAGAAGGTCATGGAGAACACATACAGTATACCAGGCATTTGACCAGGGAAACAAATCAGGTGTGAAATTTTCTCTTGGAAAGTTAGGTCTAAGAAGCTGTCATCAACACGTTTGTACCACAGTGTTAAACGGCCTACAATAATATAGTAATATAGCCATGATGAACCTGGCGCCATTTAATATTTATGTACTGTACATGGCCTGCTTTCATATGGGAACCGGTGTGAAACCTCAGGGAACCCTGCTTGAGTAACAATGCATACCAGATGTGGAGGGAACCATATGATCAGTATTAGACAAGCCCACAGGAGGGTCCATTGTCTTCCCATACTGGCAAACCACAAAGACAGCATTCCTGAGGAAGCTAACAAGAAAAGTAACCAACCAACGACTGTTCTTTAGGGAAGAGTTTGTTACAAACAGAGAGAGCGAGAAAGAGCGAAAGAGAGAGAGTGAAATGGATGCTATTCACCAAGGCACCAGCCTGACATTCAACTTGTTGAGTGTGAAAACCTGCACTGTAAGCAATCAATGTCAAATAAAACTGTATGCATAATTGAAAGAAATTGACTGGAAAAGAAACAGAGATTCTCATAGACTGTTCATTGTGTGGTGTACAAAACACAAAACTCTTTTGGGAACATTTGGTAGGAAGGAATTTACTATTTATTTATTATTTTTATTGAACCCTTATTTTACTAGGTAAGTTGACTGAAAACACATTCTCATTTACAACAACGACCTAGGGAATAGTTATAGAAGAGAAGGGGGGGATGAATCAGCCAATTAGAAACTGGGAATGATAGGTGGCCATGATGGTATGAGGGACAGATTGGGAATTTAGCCAGGACACCGGGGTTAACAACCCCACTCTTACGATATGTGCCATAGGATCTTTAGTGACCACAGAGAGTCAGGACACCCGTTTGACGTCCCATCTGAAAGACAGCACCCTACACAGAACAATGTTCCCAATCACAAGGTGAGGGGTGAGAGTGGCACATGGACACGTGTAGACTCCCGAGTGGCGCACGGTCTAAGGCACTGCAGCTCAGTGCTAGAGGCGTCACTACAGACCCTGGTTTGATTCCAGGCTGTATCACAACCGGATGTGATTGGGAGTCCCATAGGATGGCGCACAATTGGCCCAGCATGCCTAGTTCAATAATGGTTCAATAAAAACTAGACAAATAAGAGAAAAGGACAGAAGGAAACCTTTTCATATCTTATGAAACAGGCAAGTGGTCTTTGAAACCAAACTTTTATCTAAACCAGCACAGCTGGGAAGAGACAAACATCACTTTGTTTGACATTCCTTGTGGGCACTTTACAAATTAGATTTTAGACAGGCACTAGTTAAGTAGATTCAATGAAAAGTAATGGGGGCCACACTGGTAAAAGTTTGTGAGATTTTACATTAAGCATTATTTAAATTGGAGTGTAAGTGTTTCATTGTTTTTTGAGCTGATATGACATTTAAGTAGAACAGGAGCCAGCTTAATTATCATCTCATATTCAGTAACATATTTACATAATTTGACCCTAGTTTTGATTTGCAAAAGGCCACATTGAACATGACATGCTCTGCTGTGGCAGCGAACCAAAACCATTACTGTGTATTCATCTGTAAGTAGATCAATTTTTTTTTTTTTAGTTTCATGCTGAATTTTTTTGGGTTCGATTCCCGGGACCACCCATAGTTTATGCACACATGACTGTAAGTCTGAAAAAGCGACAGCTAAATGGCATATATTATTATTATTATTATTATTAAGATTAAAGACAAATGTAATACTCCAACAGTGCTGAAGTTACATAAACATACTAAAGGATCTTTACTGATCATTTTGACAGACACATCCAGGACCTTTTACAGCATGTCTTTATCCTCGCTCAGTGTTTTCAGTAAACCCTCCTGGAGCTTGTACCCTTGGCATGACCACAGACCTCAAATGAAAACCATGATTTGCCCCCCCTAATCTCTGTCCTCATTCCCCCTTGCTTTCGCTAACCTCCTGGGTCCCTAGAACGCTCTCCAGTCTGCATTGCCAGATGGGAGGCAGATGATCGTCAGTGACGAAGCCCAGCTCAGAGTCTTTCAGGGGCAGACTGAACAGCAGCAGGTGGCTCCTCAACACCTAATCCGGACAGGACAGATGTTAGAAAAGACCATCAGGGGAGAGGGGAGGAGTGGCAGGAGGATAAGAAGAAGGCCCAGGGGAAGGTGAGAGGAGTGAAGAGCTGGAAGGCCCAGGGGAAGGTGAGAGGAGTGAAGAGCTGGAAGGCCCAGGGGAAGGTGAGAGGAGTGAAGAGCTGGAAGGCCCAGGGGAAGGAGAGTGAATACGAGTGTGTACCTCATCAGTCAGGTAGTAGTGAGTCTTCCTCAGGAGGCTGTGACGTGCTGTTTCAACCTACTGGAGAAGGGGGGGGAAAGCCTTTCAGAGGGGCGTACAAAAGAGTTCATATCCAAAGTACAGAGCGATTCTCAATTACCCTCAAATTGCCTAGCCCTGTTGAGCAGTATGACATTTCTAGGAACTGCAATGCAACACAGTCCAGTCAATTGTCATCATGTGGGTCTAAGGTGGGACAGAGCCACCACGTAGAGCACACGACACCAGCACCGCCACAGTGTCCCCGTCACCAGCGCACGGAAGTAGAGTATCAGTGGGAGAGAATCCTCTGGGGGCGACGTGAACCTTTCCATAGGGATGGACAGCTAGGAGGAACACAGAGAGGGGTTCATTTAGCCTAACTTTATGTCACATGATTTAGACACTTTGTCAAATCGCACAATTTTGCAGAAAGTGACAAGAACCACAGTGCTCTATCTACTGGCCGTTTACACAGAACCGTACCCTGTACTCTCAATTACCCTGTAATTGAGAGTACTCTCAATTATTTCAGTCCAGCATGTTAATTAACCAGCCTCCCTCTCACCTGTTCCAGTGTTACCCCCAGGGAGCGCAGCAGGCCCACATGCTCCACAAACACAGCCAACTCCATGGTGGCATTGAAGCATCTCTGCTGAAGTCGTCAAACAGGGGGTCCCCGACTGACACCGACTCAAACTGTCCAACCAGAGCAGAATAGAGGTAATTGAAGGAGGCCAGGAAGTTGAGCCAGGAAGTTCAGCCCAGGTGATGGTCCTCCTCTGGAGGAGAGGACAGAAGGCTCCATGTGGGCCAGGTGAGAGAGGTAGCAGCCCTGGACAGAGGGCAGCTGGACACAGACTTCCCTTAGCAAAGGACCCAGTTTGGACAAGGGTCTGGGGGGAGGGGAGGAGCTATACAGCACTGAGTCCACATAAAATATGTGCCTTTATAAGAAGACTAAGGCTGGTTGGCAGTGGCACCAGAGGAATTCCAGCTATAGAGCAGTGATCTAACTGAAAGTGAAAAGGTCAGGAGTTAGATTTCCCCCCCGGACGATCAAGATAGGTCAAGATATTAGGTCAAGATATTATCCCTAGAGTTGGGTTACTATCTATTTCTTTAAATAATGGATGACAGTTTAACTAATCAGGTAAAACAAATAGAAGGCCAGAGTTAGGGACCAGAACAGATAGAAGTTGGAGATATACTAGCAGAACACATGAGAAGACTGTTTGTTAACCAAACCCGTATGTCCAAGATTTTGTGCCCAACAGGTGAATTACAGGAGAATGTGATTCACTCAATCCAACCAGGACACGGGGGGTGAATCCAGTCCCAGAGGAGAATAGACTGGAAGCAGCCCCGTTGGGAAGGCCCATACCAAGGTCTGTTAAACCACCGCTTTTGCCATTAGAATAGCTGAGAGAGTCACTTGGGTCCGCATTACTCACTGCAAAAGGGTATGTACACATACAAGCACTGCTGATCACACACAGAGTTAGGAGAAGAACAGAGTACCAACAGGGTCCGGGGGTTACCTCCTTACACAAAGAATTCCTATCCCGACCGTTCATCACTGTGGGTGATCCTAGAAGTGTGAGTATGGGGTGGTACCTAGCAGACCGACTAGGGGCAGGAGAGGGTTGGCGGTTTTTGGGAAGAGTAGGGGCTCTGAGCTGCATCATAGTCTTGGTAACCTTTCTGATACATCCAGATCCACCACCTTCCGGTACTAATTATATGATGCCATTGTCTTTGATAAGAAGTAAAAGATAAACTACATAATACACTGACCATCAAGGACGAGTGACTTACAGGATAAGGAGTCAAAGAAGATCAAGATGTAGGATTTAAGGTAAACATTAAACAATTCCCTAGGAAAGCAGATAACTTTACAGGGATTGGGTTGGCCAGATTGAAGTACTCGGCCAACCCACCTCGGTTCACTTTAACTCCTGATGAGTACCAGTGTTATAGATACAAGAATGGCACTGAGAACTTAGATGATTTTCATGGCTGAAAGGTAATCGTTAATGTGACTAACTTAGGTTTGGAAGTACATGAGAAAACTCTTAAACTAACAGCACCTATAACTGATGTAGGGTGGGCTCGTACCAGCAAAGGACGCATACGACAGAAACTACCAGAAAGGGTGGTCAGGAACTTGCGCCCCGGGGTTATTGGTCCAACCAGTTCGAGTTAGTCATCAGAGGCCAGTTATAGGAGGCTAAAGTAGGCACAGGAGGAGTTTTGACCGATTAATACAAAGCTATGAATCAAATAGGTGAAGACTTTACCACTACGTTCTTTTGGTGGTTGACAATAAATAAAAATGTGGATTGGATTAATTACATTTATTATAATCAACAGAGATCCGTGAATGATACTGGGGATGCAGTAAAGGGGTTCTCTGACCAATTATCCGCCACCTCCCTCATGACCTGGTAAAATAGACTGACTCTCGATATGTTAATTGGCAGAAAAGGGCGGGGTATGTAGAATGATTGGGGTTCATTGCTGTACGTTGATTTTTTAATAACACAGCTCCAGACGGATCAGTGACCAGGGCCCTGGCTGGTTTAACCACATTAGCTCACGAATTAGCAGAGAACTCTCGGGTGGATAATGCTCTAACAAATTGGTTTGACAGTGTGTTTGGGAAATGGAGAAATGTCATAATCACTGTGTTGTGGGCAACTTTCACCTGTATGAGTGTTTTGGTTCTGTGCGGATGTTGTTTGGTCTCGTGTATGAGAGGTTTGATCACCAGGACTCTGGAGAGATCAATGATGCAACAGATGGTGAGGTACAGACCGATTCCGAGCTCCGGCAAGTGGGATGACGAATACAGGCCTACAGGCCTAGGAGATGGCTCCGTTTCTTTTAACTACGAGGAGGCTATGTTGGATGAGACTGTTTTTGATGTTTAAGAATGTTTTTTTTAATGAAGATTGTAATAGAAATCCTAACAGGAAGCGTTATAATTGCATATAGGCCTATAACAGTCATTGCTGAATATCGGCTGTACATACATGTATTGGTTTGAATTATTCTTGGATACCATTTATGTCTCTATGTAGTATTTGAGGAATCAGTGTGTATTATTTAGTCATTAAGGGTGGATTGTTAATAGAATTTATATGTTTAAATGAATGATTAGAATATTCCACCCTGAAACCATATGATTGTATGAAATTGATTAGAATCATGAGATTATTTTAATGATGTGTGTGGTTTTAGTCAGTAGAATTATATATCCGTGAGTGTAGTTTTAGGCAGAATTAGGGTATAACAATATATCTGTAGAATATGTCTATTATAGTATCTTAAAAGCAGACTGTCTGAGCAAGATTCGGTGCTGACCTTGGCTGGGGGCTACTGAGAGTACTTCCCAGGGTCTCCCTATCTTGAGGGAGGACAGGGAGTGATTCTCACGGCCTCCCCTAATCTTTGTCGGCTGGGTAGCAGGATAGGATACCTACTGTTTGTGTGGAAGTATGTGCGCAGCTATAAAATGGATGTCTTTGTATTCTTGTCTTTAGAACGTTCGCTGAATAAACTGTACTAACCTTTTTCATAAACTGAGTCTTTGACTAATTATAATTAAACCCATGATCTTACAAACCTCGGGGATTGGTCAAAGCTATTGATTGATTGTTATTATCATTGGGATTGAAAAGTCTCCTGACAACATTCAGCCAGGAACATTCCAAATCACATAGAAGGCCCGTGAGAGAATTATCTTTCAACAGTGAGAACCTGGAAGCATTGAGTACAAACTGCTCAGTCAAATATTGTGAAAATTATTATGGTCAACTATCTGATATAATTAACAGGGGAAATTGCCAAGTATCCCAACAAGTGGAGACTTCATAGATGCACAGATTCAGTACTTAACAAAGCCACCTGTCTGAGGAACAAAGTGACTGAAGGACTAGATGAGCATACTGTATAGGGAGATGAGACAGCCTGGCCCTGAAAAACGCTATATGATGATGCTATATAGCCTAAGACTAGGGCTGTGGCGGTCAGCTGGTAATTAATTATCATGCAACTGACTGCCGGTCCATTAAATAACATAAAGACCTTTAGCATCTCCAAGAAATCAATTTAATTTACACCACCACAATAAATCCATTATTTATTTTATGCAGGTCTAAAACAAACATTATGTTAAGAAAGTGTATTTCTGAATGTCACGCCTGCTCCTGCTCCTCCCGGCGCTCTACATCGCTGGTCTGCTAACACCGACCCGGGCAACTATATTAGGCACACTTGTTCCCCATCATTACACACACCTGGTCATGATTTTCTCCTTGATTACTCCCCCCTTTATTTAGCCCTCAGTAGTATCAGTCATTAGGTAGTATTATTTTATCTCACGTTCAGTACGCTTCTCATGTTTCGTCATCTGTATCAGTTCATTATTAAACTCACCTTCCGCACCTGCTTCCTGACTACACTTACACAGAAGAACATAATGAATGGCCTATTGTATGTGCCACACCATAGGCTGTAGTAGGCGTGTTCATTTTGCACTCAAGATATGCTTAAAATTACATGATTTTATATTAAGAAGAATATAATTGAGTTTTGCTGAATGAAATAGAAAGGATATGTTTTCCATTCCGGAGCGATACTGGCATGAAGTGGCGATGTTGAGCGTAAAAGTGGATCATTTGAAACAGGTCCTTTATGATAGATTTAGAGTTAATTGGCAACTATAGTTAATGATACAAATCTTAGAATGTCTTCGAAATGAAAACAAATATGGGCAGCATAATGCAACTATATATGTTAATAATGATTTGAGAAAGTCACAAAAAAGCTTGCGGCTCTGTTCCTTGACTCAGGCTGCTCACACTTCTCTCAAAGTGATCATATTTTTCACACGTCAGATTATTCTCATAGTAATCTGGTCTGTGCTAATATGTCAAATTTACATCGATTTAGAATGGCCCATTATCAAATGGGCAGGAACAGGGGCAGGGGAGGAAAATACGTAATCTGTATGCACTCAAATAGCGAATAGAGGCTGCTTTCACTGGGTTTATTTTTTTAAACATGCCAGGTAGGCTACTCCGGTTTTCATAGAGAAATAAATATAGTAGCAGCTGGGATCCTCTTCCTCTTTAAGCATCAAAACTCTGCTTTCACACGGAATTGCAAGTAGAAATGTCTGGGTTTATAAGAACATCTTCACTCCAGACGTCAACCACTGTTTGAGGAGCATGCTCTCGCTGCGCAACAGGTGATACTTCTTCCAAACTCTGTATGCCATGGGCTCTCCAACCCTATTCCTGCAGCTACCGAGTGAAATCTGTTTGAGAACATCGATAGTAACATATTTTCCCAACAAAACAGATTGAATTAAACTGTTAACAGCCCCTCTCTCTGCGAGCTCGAGAAAGGAATGGAGGAGAGAGAGAGGGGTCATGGGCAGATGAGCTCCTGCGTTTTCCAGCATGTTTTTAAAATATAGCTTCTGAGTTAGATAAACTTTGATTTTTTTTGGCAAGAACATATACATAATACTACCCTACACAACAAAACCTTCACTCCAAATCTAAACTCCAAGCTTCCAACCTGACTTTGGACAAAATTACTTGGAAGGATTCCTACTACCAAAGCTATACAGCAAAAAACCTGACTCAGTTACACCAGCTCTGTCAGGAGGAATGGGCCAAAATTCACCCAATTTATTGTGGGAAGCTTGTGGAAGATTATTTGAAACAGTTGACCCAAGTTAAACAATTTAAAGGCAATGCTACCAAATACTAATTGAGTGTATGTAAATTCTTACCCACTGAGAATGTGTTGAAAGAAATAAAAGCTGAAATAAATCATTCTCGCTACTGTTATTCTAACATTTCACATTCTTAAAATAAAGTGGTGACGTAAAACAGGGCATTTTTACTCAGATTAAATGTCAGGAATTGTGAAAAACTGACTTTAAATGTATTTGGCTAAGGTGTATGTAAACTTCCAAGACAATTTATTTCATCTGTATTTAACTAGGCAAGACAGTTATAATTAAGAACAAATTCTTATTTTCAATGACGGCCTAGGAACAGTGGGTTAACTGCCTGTTCAGGGGCAGAACTACGAATTTGCAACCTTCCGGTTACTAGTCCAACCTCTAACCACTAGGCTACCCTGCCGCACTGCGTAATTACAGAGAGAGCGATTGTGGAGATAAAGGAGTGCTGGTGTGATTAATCAGTCTGGTCTCTAGTCAACCTTAATGACATCATCCCTGGAAAAGTCATCATCAGTCTTTTTTTCTTCCTTCTCTGAAGCAGTCTCTCTCATGACCTCAGAGCCCCTCCTCTTCCTCCTCTTCCTGAACAGAGGAAAGTAGGACAGCCCATGGAATCATGAGTGTGCTGTTCAGACACAAGACAGGGACACAATAATTGGCTTTTAACCATGAGTTTATACACGTATAGCAAGCCATGGTATATTGGTGATGATGATACTGTAAGTTACTTCATCGTCTGAGGACACCAGGAGGGCTCTGAGCCCATGCACAGCGGCATACATCAGACAGTGATGGGGGCATGAGGGAAGCCCTACAATATTATGTTTTTCTAAGTCGTGAGAAAAGAGCAGGACATTTTGAAAAGTAATCTTTAAACATGTTGTACTTTTCTTGAATGGATTTTTGTAATTGACTAAAACAAGCAGACAATAAAATTGCGTTTGAGCCAATGGGTAACCTAGGTAACCACAGGTTGTTTTTCCCACAGTCAGGCGAGGCTGTTACGTTATATTCAATATCGACTAGAATATTTTTCAATCATTACTTATTGACGTTCAGGTCTCTCATCATCATCGAATCTCTGCTAACTAGCAGCATGCTGATGATTTGTTTAGCATAGCATTGTTGAATGAAAATAATGATTAGAATGAACGACTGGGTCAAAACATGAGAAAATAACTTAACAACTTCAGAATGCAACAGTTATTCGATGCGGGCGTATTGAGGTAAGGGAAATAACGGCTGTGAGTGTCCATCCGTGTGAGAGCTCACTCAATAGTTAGTTATTGGCTGAACAGAAAGCGTTGGAGTGCCATTTTAGCTGGCAACGATAAGAGTGGGACGTCTCATTCTCCGCCAAAGAAGAGACAAGCACTGACTGACTGTCTGTCACCAACCAGCGCCTGGACCATGCACGGATAGTTCTTCCACCTGTGTGCCATCAACGGACACGTCACCATTAACATAACCAAGCTATTTGGTAAGCTCGGACTCGCCAACCATAGTTGTTGCCTATGTACTGTAGGCTTATTGGATATTTATTCAATCATTATTTATTGAAATGATTGTCTCGCATCAATCATCATCATCGAATCTCTGCTAGCTAGCTACATGCCAACTTGTTTAGCATAGCAACATCGAATGCATAGAATTATTAGAATGAACAACTGGGTCAGCAGTTAACAACAGCCCATAGTCAGGAGTTATCACAAATTATACCACAGCGTTGTTGAATATTCATTTCTCATTGGTTAGAAGTGTATTCTAGAATGGACATTAAAACCAGATAATGGGACAGTTAGTAAAGATATCGGGGCACCTTGCAATATGTGCCTACACATGCAGACCATACTTACTGCAAAGTTAGAGAAAGCTAAACCAACAACCACACCAACCTAAATTGGATTAATTGTAAATGCAGGTCCAACGGATACTTATTTTTTTGGGAGCATCTGATGACCTAATGTGGTAAGTGACGAATATGAATTTCTCTGGTCCCCATGTTGCAGTTATGACGCAGGTGTCACGTTGTCAAATCCTCCCACATGTTTCTAGGTTGACCAGCTGTTTTCAGCAATTGGTATTTTTTAATTCGGTTGTAATATTGGCAGGTTTGCTAGCAACAACCTATTTCGCTAGCTTAGTGTTTGATATGCAATGCGATCTCCTCGTAATGAACAGTGTCCTGATCAGAAAGCAAACTTTTCTTAGGCATTATGCATTCTAGACCGTGCATTATTTCCCTATAACGCATAGTATTATTTGCATGGTACAATTCAATGGATATAGTTCATTCTATGTTTGAGCTGCCTTTGAAAGGAAACGTCGATTTTTGTTGTTGCCATTGTTGAATTCGATCTTCATAATAACAAGTTAGGACTGATCATTCGGTTAGCTAAAGTAGAACGTCTTTTTGTTTGGTTACCAGGGCAACATATGTCACAACTTCTGCTAGCTACTTGTTGAACATATTTTTAGCAGCAAATTAACACATTTCTAGAAGAACATTTTAAATTATAGCCATGGTATATAACGGATACTCAACTCGTGGCTCTATGCGTTCTCTGGAAAATTACTCTGTGGAGTTATGTGGAGTCATTTTTGGGATGTCCCTTGAGGGAATTTTACAGCGCTAGTACAACCACTATATCAAGTTTGGACTGCTTTATAAAAAAAATGCTTTATATCAAAAAACGTATTGCTTAGAACATAAACCCATGTTCTACAGTGTCAAAAGCTTTATAAAAATCAACAAACATAAGAAAACTATCATCAAGGATGAGGTCATTATAGTCAATCATATCTAAGATCAACCTGATGTTATTACTAATGTGTCGACCATGCATAAAACCAGATTGTTCTTCATCAATTATATGATGCAAGCCTTGTTTCAACTTCTTAGCAAATACAAGTGCAAGTCATTTCCCATCAGTATTCAACAGGCTAATGGGTCTCCAGTTGTCAATATAAAGACTATCCTTATTAGGTTTGGGAATCAAAAGTAATTTCACCCTGCTTTAAGGAAGCCTTAAGGAAGCCTTAAGCTTTAAGGAAGCCTTAAGGAAGCTTTAAGCTTTAAGGAAGCCTTTTTCTTTTGATTTTTGGAACCTAGCAAGAATGAAAGGAATCAATTTATCATTGAATGCTTTATAAAACTCACTTCTTAAACCATCATTTCCAGGGGACCTATTGTCCTTAAGATGCGGTCTTTTATCTCAATTTCAGATAACTTATCATCACAAAAATCCCTGAAATCATTACCTATCTTCTTAGCAATGTTTGCTACATTGTCTAAGAAAAGATCCATATTGGAAGTTGGCTGGGCTGATGTATACAGATTCTGATAAAACTGGGCAACATGCTGAGAGATTTCTTTTGGATTTTCATTGGGAGTATTACTGATCATTAATTTACATATTTCTTTTCTCCTGCCCTTTTTTCTAAATTAAATAAATATTTTGTATTTTTCTATCCCTCTTCCATCCATTTTCATCTTGATCTTACAAACTCTCCCTGGGCCTTTTCCTCATAGATACAGTCTGATTGCATTTGCAATGATGATAGTGCCAATAATTCTTGATTAGTTAGTTCAGTTTTTTTAGGATAATCCATTATTCCCTTTATGATGTCATATTCTATCTCTCTCTTGGCACAAGCCTTGGTTCTCTATGGTGTTGAGGTCAGAGCGTGAGTAGGGGGGTGTTCTAGTTTTCATATTTCTATGTTGGTGTGCTTGGTATGGTTCCCAATTAGAGGCAGCTGGTAATTGTTGCCTCTAATTGGGGATCATATTTACGTAGCCTTTTTCCCCACCTGTGTTTTGTGGGATATTATTTTGTGTTTTGTGCATCACATAGTGACATTTCGTTGTTTCTTTATTGTTTTGTTGTGTAGTTAACTTACTTTAAATAAATAAGATGTGGAACCCAGATCACGCTGCAAGTTGGTCCAAGTATGCTTCCAACGACGATCGCGACTGAATATCCCACCACAACAGGACCAAGCAGCGTCCCCATGAGGAGAAGGTATCCTGGACTTGGGAGGTGATATTGGATGGGAAGGGATCCTGGACTTGGGAGGAAATCCTGGCAGGACAGGTTCACCTTCCGTGTCATTTGTCCGGTGCCATGTGTGCCGGCTTTACGCACCAGGTCTCCAGTGCACCTCCACAGCCCAGTACGTCCTGTGCCAGCTCCTTGCACTTCCCGTGCGAAGTGTGTCATCGAACCGGTACAATTGATGCTGGCTATACACACCAGGTCTCCAGTACGCCTCCACAGCCCAGTACGTCCTGTGCCAGCTCTACGCATCAGGCCTCCAGTGCACCTCTCCAGTCCGGTATGTCCTGTGCCTGCTCCACGCACTCGCCCTGAAGTGTGTGTCACCAGTCTGGTACCACCTGTGCCGGCTCCACGCACCAGGCCTCCAGTGCGCCTCCCCTGTCCTGTATGTCCTGTGCCAGCTCCACGCACTCGCCCTGAAGTGTGTGTCACCAGTCCGGTGCCACCTGTATCGGCTCCACGCACCAGGCCTCCAGTGTGCCTCCCCTGTCCGGTATGTCCTGTGCCAGCTCCATGCACTCGCCCTGAAGTGTGTGTCACCAGTCCGGTGCCACCTGTATCAGCTCCACGCACTAGGCCTCCAGTGCGTATTCACAGTATTCACAATATATGACCCTTAAAGTTGCCTTTTAAAATAGCGACACCTGCTGACCATTTAGTACCAAATGAAAACCAAATATCATTCCCCCATTGACACTTCCAAAACACAGTATCTGTTATGAGTGGAATTCTGATCAGAAAAGGGTCCAAATGATTAGGGTGAGGCACATTGGCTACTAACAGCTTACTACACAACATACACTTAGTATTACTTTCTTAGTTACAGTCTCCCTGGCATATTACATAATTTATGCAACAGCATACAATACATTTTTGGACTCATCTTGTTGTGCTATGCTCACTTGAGCAGGAAGGTGACGCAGCAGTCCTTCAGGGGCAAATTTCATCACTAAACTTTGTTAAACTTTGTTTTCAAAGTCTGGCATTCTCTGGATTTATGGTGCTTTCAAGACTACTGGGAAAGCACCATAAAACGAGGTCGAATCATGATGACGTCAATGATCATCAGGTCGGAGCTCTAGAAAGAGGCCCCAGTTCCCTACTTCCAATTCGAGTTGGATGACCTTGAAAACCTATTTTCCCAGTTGGAGCTCATTTTTTTCAAGTTCCCAGTTTTTTTGAAGTCACTAAAATCAGATTTCCCAGTTATGAGTTTACAGTTGTTTTGAGCGCGGCAGAAGTCATGCTGGATTGACAGCGTGGCCAATGTTTAATGTTTATCCTTTTAAGCTCTTAAACCCATACTTGGGACACACCCACTCCACTGAATAGCAGGCTTGTGATTTCTTTGCAATGCTTGCAGTTAGCCACTGATTCCTTCCAAACCACTCATTGTTGAATTTGCGATTTCCAACTTGTTGTGTAATGTTTATGTTCAATGGCTGATGAACACTGATACATTTGATCTACAATTTCTCTTCATTATTTCTCTTCATATGACAAGGATTGAAAAGGATTTGCAAGTAGATTGTCGACTTGATTCATGATGATGCTGACTGGTAGCTAAGATTTAGAAAGTGTGATCAGTCCAATCAAAGCTACTGAAGATATTTACTATGGGTGCATAATTTAGGAAATATATCATTTTTTGGATCGAGGCTATCTTGCTGCAGACAACAAGTGGTGTCATGGATTGCTCAGCCTTACCTACAGTATTTCATGTGATGTAATGTAGTAATTGAACAGTCTCATCTTCTTCTTTAATGGGCTACAGATGCTGATGCTGCACATAGCCTACACACATAATTTGTGCGCATCAATTATTTTGAAATGTAAAATTCTGTTATGCTTTTTCCTGCTTGTAAAAAGCGAAATGACATCACTTTCTCTGTGCACAGAAGCCTACATTAGGATGTTTTGCCATTCATTTTAGATAACGGATCAGTGGTCAGGCCATTTATTGTGCGCTCATGTGTGACAGCGTATCACTTTCATCACTTTTGTTTTGGTGTTTCACATTACAATTTCTGTTTGACTGTATTAGCAAAGCCTCTGTGATCGAATTGTCCCTGCCCGCCGGGTTCAAGCGATGGGAGCTCCTAAAGCGAGATCCCCATTTACCTTGGCTCCAGCCCAGATGATCTGAAGCTCTGTTGAGGACCAGAAAGGAGAGGGGGCTTGGCTTTGGGAAGCTTGGACTTGATGCTATCATGTCCAGACAGCAGCATGTTCTCTCCCAATTTGGAAGTTGATACCACTGCGGAAGACACAGCGCCCAACACCCCCAATGACGGAGACGATGCACCGGCCAGCATTGATGTACTGGAAGAGGTGAGAGTTAATGCAACATTTTCATTCAAATGCAGAAGGCTAAGCGTTTAAATGCAGATTACATGATAGGAATGACAGCATCATCCTGAAAGCGCATAATGGTGTTGCCTTTTTTATGAATTAAAATGTCATGATAGATAGCCTTCTACACGCAGTCTCGTAATAAAAGGCACACACTCAATATCTGTGGGCCTATACATGTAGCCCATATCATATATTGATTGTTGCTATTCATGTCATGTCTATTTCAGTCCTCTGCTCAGATGGAAGGAATTCTATACTGAGTGCAATTGGTAACCACAACATCCTTTATCTGTTCACTAGAGTCTAATAATCACTATTAATTCACCGGCAAAATACTATTTAATTTAATAGTTTCTCTGTATGATGTCCATCCCTACCATCATATCTACATTTACATTTTACATTTACATGAATGTAATTCTGCATTCTGCATTCAAAAGTACTGTGTTATGTATAACACATTATAACACATTAAATAATGTAATTTCCATAAGAAATACAAGTCAGAAGACAGAGCCTAGTAATGACATGTATGCAAGGCTCAATACAGTAATTCTGAGAACCTGGATTTTGTACCCTTTAATGAGGTGTACTCGGAATGCGAGAGCTTTACCTCCCGTCTGTAATAACACTTATTCCATCTGGGGAATTGGTTTTGTGCAGCTTACCGTGAAATACAGCTTCTATGAGAGACCATAAAATTACAACAAGTTGTTTTTACCTCAAACCGACATTATGTGCATGACCCAGAGGTCTTGACCTATGATGTTGTGTTGCCCTGTACCAGGATGCTGTCACGTTCTGTCCATCGTTCGTATGTGTTTTCCTTGTCTTAGTGTTGGTCAGGACGTGAGCTGGGTGGGCATTCTATGTTGTGTGTCTGGTTTGTCTATTTCTATGTTTGGCCTGATATGGTTCTCAATCAGAGGCAGGTGTTAGTCATTGTCTCTGATTGGGAACCATATTTAGGTAGCCTGTTTTGTGTTGGGTTTTGTGGGTGATTGTTCCTGTCTCTGTGTTTGCACCAGATAGGACTGTTTAGGTTTTCACTTTTCTTGTTTTGTATAGTCTGTTCATGTCGTCTTTATTAAAAACATGAATAACCACCATGCTGCATTTTGGTCCGCCTCTCTTTCACCAGAAGAAAACCCTTACAGAATCACCCGCCAACCAAGGACCAAGCGGCGTGGTAAACAGAGGCAGCAGCAACAGCAGCAGCAGGAGCAGCAGCAGCAAAGGCAGCAGCAGGAGAAGCAACAGAGGCAGCAGCAGCAGTGGGAGAGGCTGCACTATTTGGATAAATGGACTTGGGAGGAGATCCTTGACGGAAAAGGACCCTGGGCAGAGCCAGGGGAATATTGCCGCCCCAAAGCTGAGCTGGAGGCAGCGAAAGCAGAGAGGCAGCATTATGAGGAGCTAGCATGGCAGAGCGGCTGGAAGCCCGAGAGGCACCCCCAAAAATGTCTTGGGGGGGGCACAGGGAGAGTGTGGCAGAGTCAGGAGTCAGACATGAGCCAACTCCCCCTGTTTACCGTAAGGAGCCATGGATGGAATTGGAGCTGTCGGCGAAGCAGAGTGCTGAGTCTGAGAGTGTGGAGGATGTATTGGACAGAGTAGAAATAAAGCTGTTGGTTTGGCATAGTATGCACGGCATACCAGTGTCAGCACCACGCATCAGGCCTACAGTGCGTCCCGCCTGTCCAGCGCTGCCGGAGCCTTCCTCCTCTCCAGCGCAGCCAGAGTCCCCCGCCTGTCCGGCGCTGTCAGAGCTACCGCCCCTCATGCCAGAGGCGCCAGAGCCCCTCATTCCAGAGGCACCAGTGCTCCTCAGTCCAGCGCTGCCAGAGCCTTTTTCTCCAGTCTGCCCAGCGCCGTCTGAGCTACCCGTCTGCCCAGCGCCGTCTGAGCTACCCGTCTGCCCAGCGCCATCTGAGCTACCAGTCTGCCCAGCGCCACCAGTGCCGCCAGTCTGCCCAGCGCCGTCTGAGCTACCCGTCTGCCCAGCGCCGTCTGAGCTGCCAGTGCCGCCAGTCTGCCCAGCGCCGCCAGTGCCGCCAGTCTGCCTAGCGCCGCCAGTGCCGCCAGTCAGCCAGGATCCGCCAGTCTGCCAGGATCCGCCAGTCAGCCAGGATCCGCCAGAACTGCCAGTCGGTCAGGATCCGCCAGAACTGCCAGTCAGCCAGGATCCGCCAGTCTGCCAGGATCCGCCAGTCAGCCAGGATCCGCCAGAACTGCCAGTCGGCCAGAACTACCAGTCAGCCAGGATCCGCCAGTCGGCCAGGAGCGCCAGTCGGCCAGGATCAGATCCGCCATTCAGCCAGGATCCGCCAGAAGTGCCAGTCAGCCAGGATCTTCCAGAACTACCAGTCAGCCAGGATCCGCCAGAACTGCCAGCTGCAGTCAGCCAGGATCCGCCAGGCTGCCAGGATCCGCCAGTCAGCCAGGATCCGCCAGAACTGCCAGTCGGCCAGGATCTGCCAGTCAGCCAGGATCCGCCAGTCGGCCAGGAGCTTGCCAGTCGGCCAGGATCAGTTAGATCCGCCATTCAGCCAGGATCCGCCAGAAGTGCCAGTCAGCCAGGATCTTCCAGAACTGCCAGTCGGCCAGGATCTGCCAGACGGCCAGGATCTGCCAGGATCTGCAAGTCAGCCAGGATCCGCCAGGCTGCCAGGATCCGCCAGTCAGCCAGGATCCGCCAGTCAGCCAGGATCCGCCAGTCAGCCAGGATCCGCCAGTCTGCCAGGATCTGCCAGAAGTGCCAGTCAGCCAGGATCCGCCAGAAGTGCCAGTCAGCCAGGATCTGCCAGAACTGCCAGTCGGCCAGGATCTGCCAGTTAGCCAGGATCCGCCAGTCTGCCAGGATCTGCCAGATCTGCCAGTCGGCCAGGATCTGCCAGTCGGCAAGGATCCGCCAGTCGGCCAGGATCAGTTAGATCCGCCATTCAGCCAGGATCCGCCAGTGTGCCAGGATCCACCAGTCAGCCAGGATCCGCCAGTCTGCCAGGATCCGCCAGTCTGCCAGTCCGCCAGGATCCACCAGAACGGCCAGTCGGCCAGGATCCGCCAGTCGGCCAGGATCCGCCAGTCGGCCAGGATCCGCCAGTCGGCCAGGATCCGCCAGTCGGTCAGGATCCGCCAGTCGGCCAGGATCCGCCAGTCGGTCAGGATCCGCCAGTCGGTCAGGATCCGCCAGTCGGCCAGGATCCGCCAGTCGGCCAGGATCCGCCAGTCGGCCAGGATCCGCCAGTCGGTCAGGATCCGCCAGTCGGTCAGGATCTGCCAGTCGGTCAGGATCTGCCAGTCAGCCAGGATCTGCCAGTCAGCCAGGATCAGTTAGATCCGCCATTCAGCCAGGATCCGCCAGTCTGCCAGGATCCACCAGTCAGCCAGGATCCGCCAGAAGTGCCAGTCAGCCAGGATCTGCCAGATCCGCTAGTCAGCCAGGATCTGTCAGTCAGCCAGGATCTGCCAGTCAGCCAGGATCTGCCGGAACCACCAGCCAGCCAGGATCTGGTAGATCCATCAACCTGCCTGAGCTTCCTCTCACTCCCGAGCTTCCCCTCGGTCCCGAGCTACCTTAGTCCAGTGGGGCCCGTTGTTAGGTTTCAAATCAAATCAAATTGTATTTGTCACATACACATGGTTAGCAGATGTTAATGCGAGTGTAGCGAAATGCTTGTGCTTCTAGTTCCGACAATGCAGTGATAACCAACAAGTAATCTAACTAACAATTCCAAAACTACTGTCTTATACACAGTGTAAGGGGATAAAGAATATGTACATAAGGATATATGAATGAGTGATGGTACAGAGCAGCATACAGTAGATGGTATCGAGTACAGTATATACATATGAGATGAGTATGTAGACAAAGTAAACAAAGTGGCATAGTTAAAGTGGCTAGTGATACATGTATTACATAAGGATGCAGTCGATGATGTAGAGTACAGTATATACGTATGCATATGAGATGAATAATGTAGGGTAAGTAACATTATATAAGGTAGCATTGTTTAAAGTGGCTAGTGATATATTTACATCATTTCCCATCAATTCCCATTATTAAAGTGGCTGGAGTTGGGTCAGTGTCAATGACAGTGTGTTGGCAGCAGCCACTCAATGTTAGTGGTGGCTGTTTAACAGTCTGATGGCCTTGAGATAGAAGCTGTTTTTCAGTCTCTCGGTCCCAGCTTTGATGCACCTGTACTGACCTCGCCTTCTGGATGATAGCGGGGTGAACAGGCAGTGGTTCGGGTGGTTGATGTCCTTGATGATCTTTATGGCCTTCCTGTAACATCGGGTGGTGTAGGTGTCCTGGAGGGCAGGTAGCTTGCCCCCGGTGATGCGTTGTGCAGACCTCACTACCCTCTGGAGAGCCTTACGGTTGAGGGCGGAGCAGTTGCCGTACCAGGCGGTGACACAGCCCGCCAGGATGCTCTCGATTGTGCATCTGTAGAAGTTTGTGTGCTTTTGGTGACAAGCCGAATTTCTTCAGCCTCCTGAGGTTGAAGAGGCGCTGCTGCGCCTTCTTCACGACGCTGTCGGTGTGAGTGGACCAATTCAGTTTGTCTGTGATGTGTATGCCGAGGAACTTAAAACTTGCTACCCTCTCCACTACTGTTCCATCGATGTGGATAGGGGGGTGTTCCCTCTGCTGTTTCCTGAAGTCCACAATCATCTCCTTAGTTTTGTTGACGTTGAGTGTGAGGTTATTTTCCTGACACCACACTCCGAGGGCCCTCACCTCCTCCCTGTAGGCCGTCTCGTCGTTGTTGGTAATCAAGCCTACCACTGTTGTGTCGTCCGCAAACTTGATGATTGAGTTGGAGGCGTGCGTGGCCACGCAGTCGTGGGTGAACAGGGAGTACAGGAGAGGGCTCAGAACGCACCCTTGTGGGGCCCCGTGTTGAGGATCAGTGGGGAGGAGATGTTGTTGCCTACCCTCACCACCTGGGGCGGCCCGTCAGGAAGTCCAGTACCCAGTTGCACAGGGCGGGGGACCCAGGGTCTCGAGCTTGATGACGAGTTTGGAGGGTACTATGGTGTTGAATGCCGAGCTGTAGTCGATGAACAGCATTCTCACATAGGTATTCCTCTTGTCCAGGTGGGTTAGGGCAGTGTGCAGTGTGGTTGAGATTGCATCGTCTGTGGACCTATTTGGGAGGTAAGCAAATTGGAGTGGGTCTAGGGTGTCAGGTAGGGTGGAGGTGATATGGTCCTTGACTAGTCTCTCAAAGCACTTCATGATGACGGAAGTGAGTGCTACGGGCGGTAGTCGTTTAGCTCAGTTACCTTAGCTTTCTTGGGAACAGGAACAATGGTCGCCCTCTTGAAGCATGTGGGAACAGCAGACTGGTATAGGGATTGATTGAATATGTCCGTAAACACACCGGCCAGCTGGTCTGCACATGCTCTGAGGGCGCGGCTGGGGATGCCGTCTGGGCCTGCAGCCTTGCGAGGGTTAACACGTTTAAATGTCTTACTCACCTCGGCTGCAGTGAAGGAGAGACTGCATGTTTTCGTTGCAGGCTGTGTCAGTGGCACTGTATTGTCCTCAAAGCGGGCAAAAAGTTATTTAGTCTGCCTGGGAGCAAGACATCCTGGTCCGTGACTGGGCTGGGTTTCTTCTTGTAGTCCGTGATTGACTGTAGACCCTGCCACATGCCTCTTGTGTCTGAGCCATTGAATTGAGATTCCACTTTGTCTCTGTACTGACGCTTAGCTTGTTTAATAGCCTTGCGGAGGGAATAGCTGCATTGTTTATATTCGGACATGTTACCAGACACCTTGCCCTGATTAAAAGCAGTGGTTCGCGCTTTCAGTTTCAGGCGAATGCTGCCATCAATCCACGGTTTCTGGTTAGGGAATGTTTTTATCGTTGCTATGGGAACGACATCTTCGACGCACGTTCTAATGAACTCGCACACCGAATCAGCGTATTCGTCAATATTTTTATCTGACGCAATACGAAACATGTCCCAGTCCACGTGATGGAAGCAGTCTTGAAGTGTGGAGTCAGCTTGGTCTGACCAGCGTTGGACAGACCTCAGCGTGGGAGCCTCTTGTTTTAGTTTCTGCCTGTAGGCAGGGATCAGCAAAATGGAGTCGTGGTCAGCTTTTCCGAAAGGGGGGGCGGGGCAGGGCCTTATATGCGTTGCGGAAGTTAGAGTAACAATGATCCAAGGTTTTACCACCCCTGGTTGCGCAATCGATATGCTGATAAAATTTAGGGAGTCTTGTTTTCAGATTAGCTTTGTTAAAATCCCCAGCTACAATGAATGCAGCCTCCGGATAAATGGTTTCCAGTTTGCAAAGAGTTGAATGAAGTTCGTTCAGAGCCATCGATGTGTCTGCTGGGGGGGGGATATATACGGCTGTGATTATAATCGAAGAGAATTCTCTTGGAAGATAATGCGGTTTATTTTTGATTGTGAGGAATTCTAAATCAGGTGAACAGAAGGATTTGAGTTCCTGTATGTTTCCTTCATCACACCATGTCTCGTTAGTCATGAGGCATACGCCCCCGCCACTCTTCTTATCAGAAAGATGTTTGTTTCTGTCGGCGCGATGCGTGGAGAAACCGGTTGGCTGCACCGCATCGGATAGCGTCTCTCCAGTGAGCCATGTTTCCGTGAAGCAGAGAACGTTGCAGTCTCTGATGTCCCTCTGGAATGCCACCCTTGCTCGGATTTCGTCAACCTTGTTGTCAAGAGACTGGACATTGGCAAGAAGAATGCTGGGGAGTGGTGCGCGATGTGCCCGTGTCTGACCAGAAGACCGCCTCGTTTCCCTCTTTTTCGGAGTCGTTTTCTTGGGTCGCTCCATGCGATCCATTCCGTTGTCCTGTTTGTAAGGCAGAACACAGGATCCGCATCGCGGAAAACATATTCTTGGTCGTACTGATGGTGAGTTGACGCTGATCTTATATTCAGTAGTTCTTCTCGACTGTATGTAATGAAACCTAAGATGACCTGGGGTACTAATGTAAGAAATAACACGTAAAAAAAAAAAAAAAACTGCATAGTTTCCTAGGAACGCGAAGCGAGGCGGCCATCTCTGTCGGCGCCGGAAGTACTAGGCCAAGGTTAGTGGCGAGGGTCGCCACTCAAGGGACGCTAAGGAGGTGGACTAAGACAATTATGACGTGGGGTCCACGTCCAGCGCCAGAGCCGCCACCGCGGACAGATGCCCACCCAGACCCTCCCCTATAGGTTTAGGTTGTGCATTCGGAGCCCGCACCTTGTGGGGGGCTCTGTCATGTTCTGTCCATCGTTCGTATGTGTTTTCCTTGTTTTAGTGTTGGTCAGGACGTGAGCTGGGTGGGCATTCTATGTTGTGTGTCTGGTTTGTCTATTTCTATGTTTGGCCTGATATGGTTCTCAATCAGAGGCAGGTGTTGGTCATTGTCTCTGATTGGGAACCATATTTAGGTAGCCTGTTTTGTGTTGGGTTTTGTGGGTGATTGTTCCTGTCTCTGTGTTTGCACCAGATAGGACTGTTTAGGTTTTCACTTTTCTTGTTTTGTATAGTCTGTTCATGTATAGTCGTCTTTATTAAAAACATGAATAACCACCACCCTGCATTTTGGTCCGCCTCTCTTTCACCAGAAGAAAACCCTTACAGATGCTCTAAAACGGTCAATGCTATTTTGGATGTTTTGCTTGTGTTGTCGATGCCTGATTGCATGTCCCGTCTGAGTCAGCCCTTTCTGTCTGGTCTGGTTCATAACCTTCATGTGAAACACTTTTCCAGTAACACATTATTTTCTGTTACTGTACCACAAACTGAATTTTGATCTGCCCAGAGTACCCCAGAAGTACTGTACCACCTCATGTGCATTTTACTAGTAGGCCCTATGGTCTCATGAGTCTTCTCAAGTACCCCTTGTGGATAAACAAAGTACCCCTAGGGGTCCTAGTACCCCTGGTTGGGAACCACTGTGTTATTGGAACCAAGTTGACTGATGATTGACTCATGAGTCATTGCTGACTGAGCTCTCCTTTGAGCACATATCAGTTGATGAGACGTTTCTTGCATGAAGCAACACTAATTCTGAGAGCTGAAAAGACCACAATGACACTTCCACTATGTTGTCAATGGATCTTCATGAGTGAATGGCTATAGACACCTGAAGGACCGTAATTAGTTATACTTTGTCTTGTTGTATTCAGCTAAGTTAACCCTGCCTATTTGTAATGTTTTCTGGCCAGTTGCCTTAGGTCTAACTCATTGTACTGGAACAAAATAGAGAAACTTTGTGAGACTGCCCCTGCTGAAGAGGAGACATTTCGTTGGTAGTCAGAATTGCAAATGTGAGCACTTTCGAAGACTGGTTGCTGCACTGAACTGTTCACTTGACACTCAGCAGATATAGGGCACACAGAATGTGTAATCCAATGACTTGTGTGTTTGATTCTGTTGTGGTCAAGTTTAGTATAGAAAGTCAACGTTCATTTTTGCAGCCGTCTGAGGTCATAGATTATTTAACGAGTCACTGGGGGATTGAGGATACACATGCCTTGTTGGACATGGTGCATGCTTTCTATAACACATGCAAAGATGCTTGAAACATTAGCAGAAACATAGGGGGACTGAAAATACAGTTGTGAGGGAGGATTTTGGGACGAATGTTAGTTGTGTTTGGTGTGTTTGGTGGAAGGTCATACGTTACCATTTTTTTCAGAGGACCAGACAGGTGACCCACTACCGGATCGGGGAAGCCTACACCACCACCCAGGTCTACCATGAGCGGGTCAACACACACGAGGGTGAGGGAGAGTTTGATTACAGTATGGGTTAGGGACATCTCACGGGATCTACTTGGACTGGAGAGCCATCCGGCAACAAAACTTTGTTTCGGTTTTGCTGGGGCTGGACCAGAAAAGAATTACCTCAACCAACGTGCCAGGTTCTTCTCAGAGATTGAGGGTTTGAATGACTACATGGAGGCTCGAGAGGGGTTGCAACTGAAAAATGTTAACTTTAAAGAGCATCTGATAGCCTACGTGGACCCTTACCGGTTGCCCTGGTATACTTCTCAGGTGTCGTTCTGGTCCACTGCTCTTCTCATGCTGTCCTGGCCCCTGAGGGTGCTTATAGAGTACCGTACAGCCTTTGTGCACTACCATGTTGAGAAGCTCTTTGGGTTGGAGGACAGCCACAACAGCCCCTCTCCAATAGAGGTTTCCGTCAGGAGAGTTCTCCCTCGGGTAGATACAGTGGATAGCCCTGAGCTGGAGTGGCACATCATCTCTGAGGAGAGTTCTCCCTCGGGTAGATACAGTGGATAGCCCTGAGCTGGAGTGGCACATCATCTCTGAGGAGAGTTCTCCTCGGGTAGATACAGTGGATAGCCCTGAGCTGGAGTGGCACATCATCTCTGAGGAGAGTTCTCCCTCTCCAGTGGATAGCCCTGAGCTGGAGTGGCACATCATCTCTGAGGAGTTCTCCCTCGGGTAGATACAGTGGATAGCCCTGAGCTGGAGCTCATCTCTGGGAGAGTTCTCCCTCGGGTAGATACAGTCCCTGAGCTGGAGTGGCACATCATCTCTGAGGAGAGTTCTCCCTCGGGTAGATACAGTGGATAGCCCTGAGCTGGAGTGGCACATCATCTCTGAGGAGAGTTCTCCCTCGGGTAGATACAGTGGATAGCCCTGAGCTGGAGTGGCACATCCTTTCCAACCGCCAGTTGAACCCCAGCTACTCAGAGGCCATGCTGATTAACCTGGCGTCTTCAGACTCTGGTACAGCTGAAGATACCAGGTCCTCTAAATATTTCCTGCTGGACAGCCACCCAGCCCAGAGCTATGGCATGCTGGTGCAGGACTGTGAGCACTGCTGCCAGCTTCAGAGCGAGGTTGGATAGAGGCGGGCCACCACCAGCTCCAGTTGTTCCTCCGTCTTCTCCCGTCATGTCTTGTTCTATCCCTGGACAACTCACGTTTCTCACTGTGCCGCATGTACGGTTCTCCGCACACCGTGGGCCTGTGGAGGAGCCTCAAGCCAGCTGGCTCTCAATGAGAGCCCGCCCACTTACCGGGACGCACGCTTCTTCCCAGTCCTCATTGTGCACCGGCCCGAGTGCTGCTGTAGTGGTGACTCCACCACAGAGGTGCGGCGCTACTTTGTCGGCCAGGGATCCACCTGCCTGGAAACCTCACTGAGAGGCAAAGAGACATTTGACTGATTCGGTTACAATATATTCCAAATAAGGAGGTTGTGAGTAGAGGTCGACCGATTAATCGGAATGGAGGATTAATTAGGGTCCATTTCAAGTTTTCATAACAAATCGGAAATCTGTATTTTTGGACACCGATTGGGCAGATTACATTTTTTATTTTTGTTACACCTTTAATTTAACGAGGCAAGTCAGTTAAGAACACATTCTTATTTTCAATGACTGCCTAGGAATAGTGGATTAACTGCCTTGTTCAGGGGCAGAACAACAGATTTTTACCTTGTCAGCTCGGGGATTCAATCTTGCAACCTTACTGTTAACTAGCCCAACGCTCTAACCACCTGCCTTACATGGATGCTGTAAGAAGCAAAGGTAAGTTGCTAGCTAGCATTAAACTTATCTCATGAAAAAACAATCAATCAATCAATCAATCATAATCATTAGTTGTCACGTCCTGACCTTAGTTCCTTTTTTAGGTCTTTATTTTGGTTTGATCAGGGCGTGAGTTGGGGTGGGCATTCTGTTTTTCAATTCTATTGTTTTGATCTTTGTTGTATTTCTATGTGTTTGGCCTGGTATGGTTCCCAATCAGAGGCAGCTGTCAATCGTTGTCTCTGATTGAGAACCATACATAGGTAGCCTGTTCCCACTTGTGTTTGTGGGTAGTTGTTTTGTGTGTCTTCACCTTACAGAACTGTTTCGTTTCGTTCATGCTCTCTCTTTGTTTTTTGGTTATTGCAGTGTTCAGTTTATTTCTTAAAATTAACCTGGACATTTATCACGCTGCGTTTGTCTGATCCTTCCTATTCCTCATCACCGGAGGACAACGATCGCTACACATGGTTGATGATATTACCAGTTTATCTAGCGTGTCCTGCATTGCATATAATCGATGCTGTGCACATTCGCGAAAAAGGACTGTCGTTGCTCCAATGTGTACCTAACCATAAACATCAATGCCTTTCATAAAATCAATACACAAGTATATATTTTAAACCTGCATATTTAGTTAATATTGCCTGCTAACATGAATTTCTTTTAACTAGGGAAATTGTGTCACTTCTCTTGCAACAGAGTCAGGGTATATGCAACAGTTTGGGCCGCCTCACTGAAAGAATAAACGTTTTGTTTTCAAAATTATAGTTTCCGGATTCGACCATATTAATGACGAAAGGCTCGTATTTCTGTGTGTTATAATTAAGTCTATGATTTGATATTTGATAGAGCAGTCTGACTGGGCAATGGTAGGCAGCAGCAGGCTCGTACGCATTCATTCAAACAGCACTTTCGTGCGTTTTGCCAGCAGCTCTTCGCAATGCTTCAAGCATTTAACTGTTTATGACTTCAAGCCTATCAACACCCGAGATTAGGCTGGTGTAACCGATGTGAAATGGCTAGCTAGTTAGCGGGGTGCGCGCTAATAGCGTTTCAAACGTCACTCGCTCTGAGACTTGGAGTAGCTGTTCCCCTTGCACTGCAAGGGCCGCGGTTTTTGTGGAGCGATGGGTAACGATGCTTCGAGGGTGGCTGTTGTGGATGTGTTCCTGGTTTGAGCCCAGGTAGACGGCAGCTATACTGTTACACTGGCAATACCAAAGTGCCTATAAGAACATCCAATAGTCAAAGGTATATGAAATACAAATGGTGTAGAGAGAAATAGTCCTATAATTCCTATAATAACTACAACCTAAAACTTCTTACCTGGGAATATTGAAGACTCATGTTAAAAGGAACCACCAGCTTTCATATGTTCTGAGCAAGGAACTTAAACAGTAGCTTTTTTACATGGCACATATTGCACTTTTACTTTCTTCTCCAACACTTTGTTTTTGCATTATTTAAACCAAATTGAACATGTTTAATTATTTGAGGCTAAATTGATTTTTATTGATGTATTATATTAAGTTAAAATAAGTGTTCATTCAGTATTGTTGTAATTGTCATTATTACAAAAACGAAAGAAATGGCCGATTAATCAGTATCGGCTTTTTTTTGGTCCTCCAATAATCGGTATCGGTGTTGAAAAATCATAATCGGTCGACCACCAGTTGTGAGCGTGCAAGAGCATACAAAGACACTGTTCTTTTGACAGCACTGAAAGTGTGTTACTCACTATAGGTAAAAGGTTCAACATGTTTTATAAGTTATATTGTCATTGGTAAGCATTGACTGTATTTCAAAGGTTCTTGTAAAACTGATGTCTAAGTCGCTGACCGAGTTTTGGACTTTCTTCCAATCACAAAGAATTTTCCGTTCGGACCTCTGGATGTTGCATTGATTTTAGTGATACTTGAATTATGACACTTGAATCACCATTAATTGAATGATGTTTTGTCTCCCTGTGCATAGTCAGTAGATTTCAAATGTTTTGGTCTGCTGTGAAAATTCCAGATATTACATGTACCTTTTTCAAATGTTAAAAAACAACACTATTGAAGTCACACTGTGTGCTCCGTCTCCGGCCTCTAGGTCATCAGGCTGCTCGCTATGGCGCACATCTGTCACGTGCACCTGCGCATCATCAGGCTCACCTGGACTCCATCACCTCCCTGATTACCTTATATATGTCACTCCCTTTGGGTCCTTCCCAGGCATTATTGTTTCTGTTCCAGTGTTAAGTCTGTGCGTTGTTCATGGTTCTTGATGTGTTTATTTATTTAAAACACTCACTCCCTGAACTTGCTTCCCGACTCTCAGCGCACATCGTTACAGAATAAGTCGCTCTGGATAAGAGCGTCTGCTAAATGACTTAAATGTAATGTAAATGTAACGCCTCACCTAAGGGAAGCATCAGGGAGTGTTTCTTTTTTGTGTCAGGTGGAATGATGTTGGGTCCGTTGGGTCCGGGAGCCACTACAGGCTCTCGTGCCTCAGCCGCATCACCAGGCTCCCCTGCCTCAGCCAGCGACAGGTTCCCGCGCATCAGCAGGGGTGACCGGTCCACTCCTTATCTCCAGGATCGTCCCTTGGGTTGGCGTCCTGCGGCTGGAGCTGAATGCGCTGGGGAGGGGGTATCATCAGGTATGTTCTCTCCGGCGCTCTAGGTCGCCATGCTCCTGCGTCTCAGACAGATTGGCAGGTTTCCTGCGCCTCTGCAAAGGTGACTGGTTCGCTCCTGATCGGCTGGAGCCACGTGTCAGTGAGGGGGTACTGTCACGTGTGCTCCCTCTCTGGCCTCTAGGTCACCAGGCTGCTCATTATGGCGCACACCTGTCACCATCGTTATGCGCACCATCAGACTAACGGTTTTGACTTGAGGTTATTATTTATAGGGGTGCCAGGTAGGTTGTGCCTACCAGAGAAAACATTGGTTTCTCCTTTTGGTTTGGGAGGGAATGAGTCCCATCTGGTCCGTCAAGTCTACATCAATACAAAGGACTTATGTAAAAGTCAGGATGGAAATAAACTTTTCATAAACCCTTAAAACATTGGAAAGAACTTAAACAACTATATTCTTTTGCTTGGGTTGTATTAGCAACATCAATGATTACACACACATATATCACAATGATTTCTGGTTCCTCCAGAAATGTCCTGTACCTCGGGCCTAAAAAGAGTCCAGCCCGGTAAAGGAGTTAAGGGAACTCAAGTGACTTTTGTCACGCAATGTTTGTACGTTAATTCAGTGTGGCGTAAACCCAGTATTAATCATACAATCAACATAAATATTTTACCACAGAACTTTAAAGCATATCAACTCTTACTAAGTCCTCAACTACAACTAACTACATAAATAATCACAGTATACATCACATCAAAACAAATGAAATACCGTATACAAAAAGGTTGTAGTCTGTCGGTCAGTCAGACAATCCAATCCGTCAACTGAGAAAGGCCACGAAGAACGGAGAGGTGTAGTCTACGGACGCAAAGAGTGGATCCGATCCTGGGTAAACTCTATTAGGCTACAAAACACAAGTTTAAAGGCAACAAAACAAACGGAATAGAGAAGCATCGGGAACTGAGCGTTGAACACATCCTCATTCAGCTGATGCTGGCTATTTAATTGGCTATTAAAGGGAAAGCGCCCTACTGGAAGGAGAAGCACTGAAAGGGTTCAGAAAAATTCAGAGCCGTCACAACATCACCTCCCTGATTCCCCTCCCTATAAATGACACTCCTTTTGGTTCCTTCCCCAGGCCTTATTGTTTCTGTTGCAGTGTTAAGTCTGTGCATTGTTCGTGTTTCTTGTTTTGCGTTTATTTATTAAAAACACTCACTCCCTGAACTTGCGTGCCCGACTCTCAGCGCACTCGTTACAGAATAACACCTCACCTTTGGGAAGCTTCAGCAAGTGTTTTTTTTTTTTGTGCGTCAGAGTAAATACGTCGGGTCCGGGAACTGCTATGGGCTCTGACGACTCAACCAGATCGCCAGGCTTCTTTGCCTCAGCCGGCTCGTCAGGTTCCCCTGTCTCAGCCGGCTTGTCAGGTTCCCCTGTCTCAGCCGGCTTGTCAGGTTCCCCTGTCTCAGCCGGCTTGTCAGGTTCCCCTGTCTCAGCCGGCTCGTCAGGCTTTCTAGCCTTCCGCCGGATCACCAGGCTTCCCTGCTTCCACCGGCTCGTCAGGTTCTCATGCCTCAGCCGGTTCGCCAGGCTCTCCTGCCTCAACTGATCTGTCAAAGGTTTAATTGGTACCATTTTAAGATTAAATGAGACTTTTAAAGAAAGGAATTTTTAAACACCCCAGCTGACTCGATAGGTGCCCTGTCCTGTAAATCTGCCTCAGCTGGCGTGACACGTTTTGAAGCTTGCGCATCAGCAGGGGTGACTGGTCCAATGCTCCTTTTAAAGTTCCCGCTGGGAGTTCGTCCCCAATTTGACGGTTTTCCGTCCTGCGGCCATTTTCTTTGCATCGGGGAGGGGGTACTGTCACCAAGTATAACAACGTCCCTCTCCAGCCTCTGCTAGGTCATCAGGCTGCTGATTATCCATGTCTTTTATGCACCACTTTCTGTCACCATCGACTCGCGCATCTGCGCCTGATAACGCTCACCTGGACTCCATCACCTCCTTGATTTTCTTTCCTATATCTGTCACTCCACTTAGTTCTTTCCTCAGGTGTTATTGACTCTGTTCATGTCGGTGCATTGCTTGTTTCATGTTTATTTTATTTATTAAAACACTCACTCCCTGAACTTGCTTCCCAACTCTCAGCACACTCGTTACACACATCTATTTATGTGAGAGTTTGAATAATACTACTAATTCATAATAATAATCAATTATTAATAATATGAATAATTTGTTACAACAAATGCAAGCCATGTTCAAAAGCTAACATGAGCCTACATACCTATCTTCTCACTTGTGCATGTTGAGATACTTACAACAATTCTCAAAAGTTCGTTTCAAAAGATGAATTGTAGTCTATTTGTGAGTCCAAAGCAGTTAAATTATTGATACAGATTATTTTAATAGAAATCATGATGAGATAATATTGCTTTATAAATTACCATTATATTGCAAAATAACTTTATTGGATTAAATATGGAGTTTGAACAAAGTTATTGTCAACATTTTAAAAGCATACAGAGAGCGATAAAGAAATTGTGCAGTTTTAATTTGATTTAACTAGGTTAGTATCTTGAGTGCGGTTATAAATGGCAGTGACTGTTAATATTAAGGCATATAACACAATCATCTGTGTTTTGTGTAAGCATAAAATATATATGTTGGTTGTTGATACATTGTTGCTACAATCACAAAGACAGCAACAAAGCTATCCCTGGCAAACTATCAACTGATTTGTTGCCATGACAACTAATGGTCAACAGCTGATACATGTTAGCAGCATTGAAGGTGGTGGTTCTTCCTGGATTATGCCTAGGTTGAAGATAACATTATAGATATATATATAAATATATTTTAGACCTAGTATTCTGTTTATTACAACAGGTATACGGACAGACAACAAAATATGCAGGTAAGTGTTTTTATGGTTTGAAATGTTATGGTTTGAAACATGCATCTTATACTTCTAATTTAAGTTGGCTGATTAGCAGGCTCAAGATACAATATTCTAGCGATTTACATTATTCCTTATAAAGAGATTTTATGCATGCGTTTATGGTATTTTATTCACTCAACAACATATGAACCTAGCAATGTGAGGCTTTTTGAATTTCACACAATTTATGTTAAAAACATGTATGAATGGTTTGTTCCCCAAGAGGATACGTTAAACAACATGGATTTGGTAAAACGCACCAAATCAAAGGTGGGCTGTCTACAAAATCTGAAAGGCCAGCAGCTCTACAGACAACTCCTCAACAATGCAACCTGCAGTCTCACCTTCTCCAAAGATGTTATATGGGAGATGGGGTCAGACAGTATACCTTACAGTCAAGCTGACTTCCACTGGCTTTTCAGTGCCTCTGGACCTCTGGCACCAAGTCCCAAGCCGAAGAGCACAGGGATAAAATCAATGAAAGGTATCCCCCTTCATCCTTCACCTCAGGATCCTGCCAAGAAGAGAGGCTTCAGAGACCCTCCCTCTATGCTCCCTGAATTACAAATATCCCATCTTGCGCCATTGACTGCCAAAGACTCCTTTACACTCCCTAGTCACCAGGGGGGGCTCTTGGATTCCTTTAAAAGGACAGGACTACGAGGAGTTTCTAATGTTTACAATTGTCTCGAGGAAGCATCTACAGGAGGCAGGGAGGACCGTTTAAAGAGCTGCCACTGGGATGAGTTTGTGCTAAAGAAGCTGACCAAGACCACAGCCCAGTGGATAGTGAGTCAACAGATTCCAAACCAGTGCCAGAATAAGACTAGGCTGCAGTCACTGCTGAGGAGTCAGTATGGTTCAGCCAGCGCCACAGATCTAGTCAATGAGGAGCCCATGTGTGAGGAGGATTTCTGCAGTTACCAAGATCTCCACAAGCAGACTGAGAAGCAGGAGGCTCTTCAGAGCAGCAAGGCTGAGACACCTCTTCCAGTATACTACAGGCAAGGAGACAAAACCTACCGTAATATTTAATGTTGACTTATTGAGTCCCCAGTCAGTTTTACGCCTCAAACAAATAGTGTCTAATGCACTAAAGTTGATGTTTTATGTGAGTTTCTATAATGTGTAGATCATCAGAATTTGTATTCACAGTTTTATATCACTGATCTCTATTTTCACTTGACATACCTGCTGCAGGGTGCAGGGCTACTCTCTTCCCCCTGCGTGTTCTGATGAGCCTGGGGGTATGAACCAGACTGCCAACACTGTAGCAGTCAAGCACATTGAAACCCCTCAACCTCCTCGTCTTCAGGATAGCCTCAACCCCCGTGCTGGAAGCCATGTCTTGCACACAGAGAATAACTTTGAACAGGAGATATTTTCTGGTACAACTTCTCAATACACATGCAACTGAAATAGTATTTTCTATATTGGTTATTGATCTACATCACATTTCCTTGACTTTGCATGTTGCAGGAATAGCCAAACAGGTACATCAGCGAGATCCACGGAACCACGATCGCATCATCATGGACAACAATTCAGAGTACCAAAAGAACCTTCAAGACTTTTTTCCCTGTGGTCCAGATAAGTGGACAAAGGCTTCAGCAGAAACCATGCACAATGAGACACAAGGTTGGGGCTTTAACCAAATAAATGCAACCCCTGTTAAAGCACGATTTTACTCATTAAAATTCCATTGGGTAGGAATGCGACGGGTGGAGAAAGGTACTCGGCGGTGGGTGGACCTGCCTACCACTGCTGACTATGCCACAGAGTTGGGTCTGAGACCTCCTGACTACAGCGGGAAGGACACAGAGGTGCCCAGACAGCAACCCCACTACAACCCAATGGCTGAGCTCTCCTCCTTACGTTACGCAGTGGAGGGATGGAGGAGTGCCTGGAAGATCAGTAGGTCTCCTTGTCATTCAATATTGATGTTCTCTAAGCATTTGTCAATATCACTGTGCTGTTAAGCCTAATTTATTTCACATCGTTACACTACAGCATGCCCAGATATACTCCAAAGTTACTGTATATTGTTACTTCATTAAAACTACTTCAGTTTGTCTTTAACCTGAGGAGGCTATTCCTTCCTGTTCTAGAGATCACCTGGCAGAGTGTGACTATTGAAGGGTTGAAGAGGGCCCTTAAAGACCTGCACTACCACGTTCGCCTGTCAGCCATAGCCACTTGTGCATCAGGGGCAGTGAACAGACCGAGGGAAAAGCAACATCCCACAGATGCAGGTGACATGTAATAGATTGCGTCATCTCTCAACTCATCTTTTTTCATTTGTTTTGGTAATTGTGAGTGAGTACAGTTGAAGTCGGAAGTTTACAAACACCGTAGCCAAATACATTTAAACTCAGTTTTTCACAATTCCTAACATTTAATCCTCGTAAAAATCCACTGTTTTAGGCAAGTTAGGATCACCACTTTCTTTTAAGAATGTGAAATGTCAGAATAATAGTAGAGAGACTGATTTATTTCAGCTTTTATTTCTTTCATCATATTCCCAGTGGGTCAGAAGTTTACATACACTCAATGAGTATTTGGTAGCATTGCCTTTAAATTGTTTAACTTTTGTTCAAACGTTTCAGGTAGCCTTCCACAAGCTTCCCACAATAAATTGGGTGAATTTTGGCCCATTCCTCCTGACAGAGCTGGTATAACTGAGTCAGGTTTGCAGGCCTCCTTGCTCACACACACTTTTTCAGTTCTGCCCACAAATTGTCTATGGGTTTGAGGTTAGGGCTTTGTGATGGCCACTCCAATACCTTGACTTTGTTGTCCTTAAGCCATTTTGCCACAACTTTGGAAGTATGCTTGGGGGTCATTGTCCATTTGGAAAAACCATTTGCGACCAAGCTTTTAACTTCCTGACTGATGTCTTGAGATGTTGCTTCAATATATCCACATAATTTTCCCACCTCATGACGCGATCTATTTTGTGAAGTGCACCAGTCCCTCCTGCAGAAAAGCACCCCCACAACCTGATGATGCCATCCCCGTGCTTCACGGTTGGGATGGTGTTCTTCATCTTGCAAGCCTCCCCCTTTTTCCTCCAAACATAACAGTGGTCATTATGGCCAAACAGTTTTTTCCCAAAAAAGTATGATCTTTGTCCCCATGTGCAGTTGCAAACCGTAGTCTGGCTTTTTTATGGCGGTTTTGGAGCAGTGGCTTCTTCCTTGCTGAGCGGCCTTTCAGGTTATGTCGATATAGGACTAGTTTTACTGTGGATATAGATACTTTTGTACCCGTTTCCTCCAGCATCTTCACAAGGTCCTTTCCTGTTGTTCTGGGAATGATTTTCACTTTTCGCACCAAAGTACGTTCATCTCTGGGACACAGAACACATCTCCTTCCTGAGCGGTATGACGGCTGCGTGGTCCCATGGTGTTTATACTTGCGTACTATTGTTTGTACAGATGAACGTGGTACCTTCAGGCTTTTGGAAATTGCCCCCAAGGATAAACCACACTTGTGGAGGTCTACAATTTTTTTTCTGAGGTCTTGGCTGATTTATTTTGATTTTCCCATGATGTCAAGCAAAGAGGCACTGGGTTTGAAGGTAGGCCTTGAAATACATCCACAGGTACACCTCCAATTGACTAAAAATATGTCAATTAGCCTATCAGAAGCTTCTAAAGCCATGACATAATTTTCTGGAATTTTCCAAGCTGTTTAAAGGCACAGTCAACTTGGTGTATGCAAACTTCTGACCCACTGGAATTGTGATACAGTGAAGTAATCTGTCTGTAAACAATTGTTGGAAAAAATACTTGTGTCATGCACAAAGTAGATGCCCTAACCGACTTGCCAAAACTATAGTTTGTTAATTAACAAGACATTTGTGGAGTGGTTGAAAAACTAGTTTTAATGACTCCAACCTGAATGTATGTAAACTTCTGACTTCAACTTTAAGTACACATATAGCGGACAAGGACAAAACATACATAGCACTTGTTTTTGAGAAACTCCCTCCAGGTCAGTATGGCCGTGTGTGGGACATCCAGCCAGTTCCTCAGGAGCTCCAGCCTCTTCTTCTCCTAGCTCTGGACGACCCTGTGAAGAGAGTTCAGATGGCAGCAGCAGTGTGCCAGTACGCCATGGGGACGCCAGACTCCCGAGCCCGCGTAATCCTCTGCAATGCACTACATCAAGGTTAGGTCAGGTTGTATTGATTTTGGAGTACATTGTAACAACATATACCTTAGGGAAAAACATGAGGTGCAACTATGTTCTAACACCAAGACCCATACTGTCTGTGTGAATACTCACATCTGAATGGAATATAAACTGTAAATGTAACACCAATACTTTAAATAAATAACTTAGGTATGGGTTTATTATTCAAGATGAATTGCATTTCACTGACATCAAATGAAGAGTGTAGTGTTTTGTGTCAGACTCTGCAGGTGTAGGTGCAGACAGCTGGGTGGCAGCACAGTGCCTGGCCGTGGAGGGGGATTACAGTCGGCCAGTCATTCAGAGACTTCTCTCCCAGCACTTCGTCAGTGAGGTTCACACAGATAATAAACAGTCATCCGCTCTACTTGCCAGCATCAGTAGCAAGACAGTGCGTAACTCAAATTTGTCCCCTTAAATTGCTTCAACTAAATGATATACCCAGTCATTGGGGCAAGCACTATTAGCCTGTGTTCTTCTGTTTAATCACAAATCCATGATATCTGAAATGTCCTTTTTCTGGGCTTAACAATTTTTTTTAGACTCTAGTTCGCTCCCTGCTGGCTGAGGAGTTGAATTGTGCCAACTGGAGAACCAGACTCTTGGCTTGCAACACTATCTCCCAATTGAAAGGACCAATTAATAAGGTGTCTCTTGCAATCTCATAGATTTCTTGAGTCCCTAATTCTGTGATTTATTTGGTGTCTCAAATCAAACCTAAATGATGATATTGATATGTGATTATGTACTCATTAGAAATTATATTTTGTAGGACCTTGCAAACAAGTTGATCTATCTGATGTGGAATGACTGGAGTGGTAACGTGAAGCAGGCTGCAGCCCAGGCCCTGGGGAAACTAGGAATGGGAAGAGATGTGCACAACGAGCTGAGGTACCAGATTGGCATTTGGTGATCACGAATGAGCTGATTAGAGAGCATCTCACTCTTTTCCTAAAACCTCACCCATTGGCTGTTTCAGAATGAAACTTGAGGAAGATCCCGCCTCCTGGAGGGTGGAGGCTCTCATCCTCATAGCTCATCTACAGATCATGACCGCCAAGCTGCTGCCACCCTTTCTGAAATGTTTCAATGACAACTTTGTGGCCGTGAGGAAACAGGCCTGTCTGACTGCTGCAGCTCTAATTATGAAGTACAGCATGGTGAGAAAGGATTGAGGAGATGCAGCAGTTTGCATACAATGTTTGTCTCGACTTCGTCTCGTGCCTAATACTCATGCCAATATATCCTATAAACCACGTCTTCTTTGGCAATATCACTTCAATATAGATAGACTATGGACTTCTGGTGAAAAAATTCCTTGTCTTTACTTTTTGGTTTTAGGTCTTGAATCAGCTGATTCAGCTAACACAGAATGACCCAGCATGGGAGGTTAAAGTTGTTGCAATCAGTGGTAAGCAGCATGGTGATGACCACTGGTGAACAGAGTGGATATTGTAATGACAGTGTGAAACTGCAACTGCACTAGATATGCAACTTTCTGTGATAGTGTATATACATATACAGTATAAGTTTAGTGTCAGAAAGCAGATGTGTGAATGTGACGAGGCACTGCAATTGTTTGTTAGCTTTAGGGAAGATAGGTTGCCTCACGCCGACCCTCCAGGACCACCTCCTCTGGGCTTTACATCATGAGGAGAAACCCCAGGTACGCATCGCTGCCTGCCAGGCCCTAAAGATCCTTAAAGTGAAGGGACCAGAGCTGCAGAACCTCCTACAGGAGCGGTTTGTACTGGAACCCCACCCACAGGTCCATAGGTGAGTCAGAGTTCAGATCAAAATCCATCCCACTGGGCACAGACGTCAATTCATTGTCTATTCCACGTTGGTGCCACATCACAAAGTTGATTTAATCAGTGTGTGCCCAGTGGGATATAATGTCGTGCCACATCTGTGTTAGCTTTACAGGTATGAGTGTTTATCTATGTCCATAACATGAAAAACAAACAAAAACGTTTTTTTGTCTACAAGGCATATACAGGGGCTCCTCAAAAACTATGGCTACAGTATTGATGGAGACAGGGGCATGGTCCACAAAATCAAAGATCAGGTAAATGTGTTTCAAGGTTAGCCATGGAAAGTATAAGTATAATGTGTTTTTGTTGCAAACTGAGGGCCATCAGTTCCGTCCTCCTGGTTTGCAGGTTCAGAGGCTATGCACCAAGAGCATCATCACAGACAAAGTGCTGTTGATGGAGAAGCTGGAGAACATGTACCAGCAACAGAGGAAGTATCTGGTAAATGAGAGCCGGCCGGACACTACACCAATATCACAGCTGCTGCAGGAACGCTACAACAGTGAGTGTCGGACTACTATGGTGTGTTAAGCTAAGTTAAATATTTAATGTAAATCTTGATGTGCAGTGAATTAGAGCCTTCTTATTTCCCGCAGTTACAGTATATGCAGTTTTCTGACTGTGATGAATATCATTTTTGAAGAAGGTAACATGAAACCATTGTGGGCATTGTCTTTTTCTAGGAATGAAACATTGCCCTTCCACAGTAAGGCCGACTCACTCCTCAGATTCCTCTGTGACTCAGGTATTCCCTGTCCTGAGTTCCTAGTCTTGTTGCAGAACTAGAGAACAAACCAGTTTGAAATGTACACTTTATTTTAAGCTAAATTGATGTATTATATAAAACGAACAGCTACTATTAATACAAGCAATTACTTACAAAACAAATATGTATTTTACAAATGACATGAATAAATCATAACCAGGATAAAAACAAACCGTTAAGGTGGATGTTGTAAATTAACAGAACTCCCCCTTTCTCTGTAGTCCTCCTCTAAATGCACGCTTGAATCAAGCCCTGTCAACAAATCCTCTTCATCTGCTTATCAAGATCGTCAACACTCCATCGTGTGACAGTGGAGAAACGTCAGCACTCCACGAAAATGAAGAGAATGTTTAATAACCATGGCCTCGTAAAATAAATTCAGTATTTGTTGACTAATGTTTGCTCTAGTAGTATTGTGGGATTATGTAGTTGTAAGGGATTGTGAAGGGGTTGATTTACTGTCAGGTAGTGATGTTATTGATGGAGCTGTGCTGCTAGCTCCTCCACTGCAGAATCTGTTTGCAGTTGTCCCACCGGTCACCTAGGCCAGGAGCTGAGCTATACCATTGTTCTGAAAGAGAGAACAACATATATGTGGGAAATACTGTAGGTCAGATTATGACTCTGATATGCATATTGGAACATGCATATTGCACATTACAGTGCCACACACATAGTTGTGATGAGCTTGTGTATGTAGATTCTGGAGGATATACAGTGATCCTTAGTAGAATGGACACCACAAAGACACAATGTACAGTGCAATATGCTTGTTCTATTCGCATCTGACCGGTATTCCACAGATTAAGGGCCACAATAATAGAAGCAACAACTGTGTGTAAACTCTAGATTTAAATACAGTATATAGCCCATCGATTATTGTGCATATACAGGATGTTCAGGACAGGACTCATTCTAAAGGATTCCAAAAATCCGTGACCCCGACCCGGAAGTGCTTAGTTATTCTTGCTGGCTTCACAGTGGTCTGGCTACCAGCCCCTGGTTAGCTAGATAACTAACTAGATAGTCTTGGGATGGCTGCAGAAAGAATCATATCCGCGGTTTCAGACTACCCAGAATTATATAACTCAACTTTGACTTCATATAGAGACCCGATAAAAAAATCGGATGCATGGAAGGCTGTGGGTAAACAACTGGGACTGAAAGGTATGGTCTGATTAACTAGCTAAGAACCTTAGCATACATGTTGGCTCGCTAAGTTAACGTGAGTAATGAGTAACAATGTTAACGTTACTAGCTAAACTTGTTATTCGCTAACGTTAGTTATTACGTTTGACATATCTGACTATTGTGTAGACTAGCTTGCTATATTTTCTAGCGAACAACATTGTTCACACTGGGTTTAACTTCCAGGGCTATGCTAGCTAGCTACTGTTTGCCTGGTTAGTTTAATTGTTTGCGACCCTTAACTGTTCATCGCTCTTTATTGTCCTGTTAATTGCATTGGAATAGTTGGCTACGTTGTTGATTGATTAGTAATGCTGATTGCCGTGGTCAATATACGGTGTAAAGTTAGTTAACCACAGGGGGCAGTGTGTCACGGTTTGTTTACTAGTTAACGTTAGCTAGCTAACTCATTAACTTTCTACCTGAGGTGAACCAGTTGAGTGGGCACTCGTGATTTGCACCACAAGTGTAATGCCAAAAAAAATGTTGGCTGCTACACCAGCAGTTTAACGATGATTCGGTTAGTGTTAGTATAAGAATATAATCCAATGATTTAACAATATGTCAACATTGGCGTAAGACTCATAGCTAGAGCAGTGCAAGCCATTTTATCCAGTGACAACATAATACTACACTATAGAGATGGGGGGCTTTTACGCATCCCAGCTGTTTATGAATTTGCGTGGTTAGTCCTACACCATCCCTATCCCTCATCTTTAGCCCATATCCAAGCTAGGCCTAAGTGGAAGGTTGCAGTTGGGCAGAACAAAATACTATGTTTCAACTAACCAAATACTTAGGTGGTGGTGAACAAATTGGAAGACTACGTTTGTGGGAACACATGGCTCATCCAAATGACCATGCATAAAGCACTGGTATAGCCATAAGGGAAAGTTTTAAGAACAGAACAGAGACTACTGTCAACTTGGATATCCTCTTTTTATGTTCCAGAGGAAGATGCCCGAAAGAAATGGAGAAACCTGAGGGATGTGTTCACAAGGAAAGTGAAAGCAGATCGGATCCGTGGTGCCACAGGGAAGGCCCTAAAAAAATGGAGATATAGTGAGTTAATGGCATTTCTGATCCCATACATACAGCGAGGTAGAGGAACTGGCGGCAGCAATAGCACAGAGGAGTTTGATGATGGAAAAGATGACACAACTAGCACCTCTGATGTCCTGATTGATCTAGATGGAAGTGTGGTTGATACCAAGATGTCACCACCTTTGGACAACAACTTACATGAGATGACATGGAAAGATTCCTGGCAAACAGCTGGACAAGGAGACAATGAGGATGAGATGTTTTTCATGAGCCTACTCCCTCACCTCAAGCGGTTACCTTACAGGAAAAAGTGTGCAATTAAGCTGAAATTTCACCAACTTCTCCACAATGCTGAATTTGAGGACACCGACTAGCCTAACTGTACAGTAAATATATTTTGTATCAACGAGTTGGGACTTTCTTAGGACAGAACGTTTTGTTGGAAATACATTTGATCAATTTCCATTTAGTTACCTTGAGAAAGTGTCCAATAGTGCTTCTTTGGAACCCCTCCCCCCACACACACAAACCTTCCAAGTTTGAGCCCACTGGTGATGTTTCAGTGTGTTCGTGATAGACAGGAGGGGGCTGTAGTACTTAACCGGACTAAGCTATAAACATTATTTGTTTAAAATGTTTTCTTTCTCCTAATATGTGGAAAGGGCTGCTTTTAGCCAAGACCCTTTATACATGTATTATATATACGAACACATGGAGATGGTTTATTACTTAGAATTTTATTTGTAAAAAAATATTGTAACAATGTTGGTCTGTTTAGTGTCACCTCTGGTCACATTCATACAGGCATAGCCAAGAGATGTTTGTGGGTGGTGGCTAATACAGGACGAGTAAAGGCCCAGTTCACTACTTTTATTTTTTTAGGGGGTGCTTCAGCACCACTACTTCCTGTGGCTATGCATACAGGTATGCATTTTGTTGCTCCTGGAATACTTTAGTCTGGTTGTAAAAATAAAAACAGTTGAGTAAATGTTCTCCATGCTAGTGCAATAGTTGCTCTTTTGACAATTTATACTTTGTCTTTACTTTTTGAAGTTGGCTATTTTAGAATGTTATTGAGCTTAATAAAAGTTGTGGTTAAATGCTGCCCCATTTCACTAAGGTGTTGATTCTGTATGTCAAGCAAGTTGTGTATGCAATTTTTTTTTAAACTTAAATGTCTGTCAAATAAAAATCATTGAAACGTTAAACCATAAATTTCCACTGCAGATGTAAAGTTTGGTAAGAGAATGACTGTGCTGACATGTGTTTTTGTAACATTTTCAGTGGACATTAAGTAGTCCTTGTGCAAAGAGTTGTGGTTTGACTTTGCATCACATGCATTATAAAGTGAAACATCGGAGTGTCTGCATCAATGTGGAATTGACCATATGCTACAGGTAACTGACAAAGGCAGTGTTTTGACAGCTTTCAGACACCGCGTAACTTCAGCTCTTGGAATATTTTAATCTTTGTAGTCTTTAAGCATTTGACTAACTTTTAATTACCTGCAAATGAATAAGCAGTAATGGTTTTGATCCGCTGCCACAGCAGAGCATGTCATGTTCCACGTAGCCTTTTGCAAATCAAAACTTGGTGCACATGAGTTGTTTAAAGGATAATTATGCTGGCTCCAGTTCTACTTAAATGTCATATCAAAACACTCTTAGTTCCAATTTCAATACAACATTTGAGTGTGGACCCAATTACTTTTCCATTGAGGCTAACTAGTTAGTGCCTGTGTAAAAAAATCATGTTTGACACAAGCAATGTCAAACAAAGGGATGTCTCTTCCCTGCTGTGCTCATTTAAACTCATGTTTGGTTTCAAAGAATGGCACTTGTTCCACTTGCCTGATCCAAAAGATATGAATGTTTTCCTTCTGTCACTTCATTTTTCTACACATCTCACCATCCCTCTTCTCAATATCGTTCCATTTGTGTTTTGCACACCACACAATATACAGTCTGGCAGCAGGTAGCCTAGTGGTTAAGTGTTGTGCTGGTTCAAATCCCTGAGCTATGTGAAAAATAATTTGATGTGCCCTTGAGCAAAGCACTTAACTCACTCTGGATAAGAGCATCTGCTAAATGACAAATGTAAAATGAGGATGTTTCTTCTATTTCAATTATTCAGTTTGATTTGCGCAGGTTGACTCCTAAACCGTTATATCTGTGGGGCGGGTGGGTTTAGAGTCATAAAATATCGTGTTAAAGAGAAATGTCGTATAATCCATAAATATCATTCTTGTGTAATGTACAGTACCAGTCAAAAGTTTGGACACATTCCAGGGTTTTTATTTAACTATTTCCTATATTGTATAATAGTGAAGACAAAACTAGGAAATAGCACGTAGGGATTCATGTAGTAACAAAAAAATAAGTACAACCAATCAAAATATGTTATATTGAAGATTCTTCAAAGGAGCCACCCTTTGACAGCTTTGCACACTTCTAGCCTTCAATCAACCAGGTTCATGAGGTGGTCACCTGGAATGCATTTCAATTAACAGGTGTGCCTTAAATTCATTTGTGGAATTTCTTTCCTTCTTGATATATTTGTGTTTTGACAAGTTAGGGGTGGTTTACAGAAGATGTTCTTTTACCAAATAGGACTAAGTCCATATTATGGAAAGAACAGCTCAAATAATTTAAGAGAAATGACAGTCCATCATTACGTTAAGACATTAACTTTGAACGTTTCTTCAGGTGCTATCGCAAAACCATCAAGCGCTGTGATGAAACTGGCTCTCATGAGGACCGCCACAGGAATGGAAGACCCAGAGTTACCTCTGCCACCGAGGTTAAGTTCATTAGTTAACTGCACCTCAGATTGCAGCCCAAATAAATGTCCAAGTAAAAGACCCTCTTAACATCAACTGTTCAGGAGAGGCTGCGTGAATCAGGCCTTCATGGTCAAATTGCTGCAAATAAACCACTACTAAAGGACACCAATAATAAGACTTGCTTGGGCCAAGAAAAACAAGCAATGGACATTAGACTGGTGGAAATCTGTCCTTTGGACTGATGAGTCCAAATATGAGATTTTTGATTCCAACCGTCATGTCTTTGTGAGATGCAGAGTAGGTGAACGGATGATCTGCAGCTGTGTGGTTCCCACCGTGAAGCATGGAGGTGGGGGTGCGATGGTGCTTTTCTGGTGACACTGATTTATTTAGAATTCAAGGCACTTAACCGGCATGGCTACCACAGCATTCTGCAGCGATAATCTTGTTTGCGCTTAGTGGGACTACCATTTGTTTTTCAACAAGACAATGATCCAACACACCTCCAGGCTGTGTAATGATTAGAAGAAGGAGAGTGATGGAGTGCTGCATCATATGACCTGGCCTCCACAATCAATCACCCCACAACCCAATTGAGATGGTTTGGGATGAGTTGGACCGCAGAGTGAAGGAAAAGCAACCAAGTGCTCAGCATATGTGGAAACTCCTTCAAGACCGTTGGAAATGCATTCCAGGTGAAGCAGGTTGAGACAATGGCAAGTGTACAAAACTGTCATAAAGGCAAAGGGTGGCGACTTTGAAGAATGTTTAACACTTTTTTGGTTAATACATTTAATAGTTTTGATGTCTTCACTATTACATATTGTAGGAAATAGTCAAAATAAAGAAAAACCACTGAATGAGTAGGTGTCCAAACGTTTGACTAGTACTCTATGCATACATACAGTTGTCGTTTAGTCGTTTACATACACTTAGGTTGGAGTCATTCAAACTCGTTTTTAAACCACTCCACACATTTCTTGTTAACAAACTAGAGTTTTGGCAAGTCTGTTAGGACATCTACTTTGTGCACGACAAATCATTTTTCCAACAATTGTTCACAGGCAGATTATTTCACTTATAATTCACTGTATCACAATTCCAGTGAGTCAGAAGTTTACATACACTAAGTTAACTGTGCCTTTAAACAGCTTGGAAAATTCTAGAAAATGTCAAGACTTTAGAAGCTTCTGATAGGCTAATTGACATTATTTGAGTCAATTGTGGATGTATTTCAAGGCCTACCTTCAAACTCAGTGCCTCCTTGCTTGACATGGGAAAAATCTAAAGAAAATCAGCCAAGACCTCCACAAGTCTGGTTCATCCTTGGGAGCAATTTCCAAATGCTTGAAGGTACCACGTTCATCTGTACAAACAATAGTACGCAAGTATAAACACCATGGGACCACACAGCCGTCACACCGCTCAGGATGGAGGTTCTGTCTCTTAGAGATGAAAGTACTTGGTTGCGAAAAGTGCAAATCAATCCCAGAACAGCAGCAAAGGACCTTGTGAAGATGCTGGAGGAAACGGGTACAAAAGTATCTATATCCACAGTAAAACGGGTCCTATATTGATTTTTTACAATGATTAAATGTCAGGAATTGTGAAAAACTGAGTTTAAATGTATTTGGCTAAGGTTTATGTAAACTTCCGACTTCAACTGTACACTCAGCAAAAAAACATCCCGTCAACTGCTTTTATTTTCAGCAAACGTAACACGTGTAAATATTTGTATGAGCATAAGATTCAACAACTGAGACAAACTGAACAAGTTCCACAGACATGTGAATAACAAATAAAATCTGTTTTATTTCACCAGGTAGGCCACTTGAGAACAAGTTCTCATTCACAACAGCGACCTGGCCAAGATAAAGCAAAGCAGTGTGACAAAAACAACAGAGTTACACATAAGTGTATAGTCAGTAACAATATAAAAATCTATGTACAGTGTGTGCAAATGTAGAAGAGTAGGGAGGCTAGGCAATAAATAGGCCATAGAGGCGAAATAATTACAATTTAGCATTAACACTGGAGTGATGGATGTGCAAATGATGATGTGCAAGTAGAGTTACTGGGGTGCAAAAGAGCAAGAGGATAAATAACAATATGGGGATGAGGTAGTTTGGTGTGCTATTTACAGATTGGCTGTGTACAGGTACAGTGATCAGTAAGCTGCTCTGACAGCTGATGCTTAAAGTTAGAGAGGGAGATAAGACTCCAGCTTCAGTGATTTTTGCAATTCGTACCAGTCATTGGCATCAGATAACTGGAAGTGAAATATACCTACTGGAGCGCCTGTGTGTTGCTATGGTGACCAGTGAGCTGAGGTAAGGCGGGGCTTTACCTAGCAAAGACTTATAGATGACCTGGATTCAGTGGGTTTGGCATCGACTATGTAGTGAGGGCCAGCCAATGAGAGCATTCAAGTCACAGTGTTGGGTAGTACATAGGGCTTTGGTGACAAAACGGACGGCATTGTGATAGACTACATCCAGTTTGCTGAGTAGAGTGTTGGAGGCTATTTTGTAAATGACATCGCCAAAGTCAAGGAACAGTAGGATAGTCAGTTTTACAAGGGTATGTTTGGAGGTTTGTTAACACAGTGTCCAAAGAAGGGCCAGATGTATACAGAATGATGTCTGAGTAGAGGTGGATCAGAGAATCACCGGCAACAAAGGCGACATCATTGATATATACCGAGAAGAGAGTCCATCTGAGAATTGAGCCCTCTGTCCGGACAACAGATGGCCAGAGGTCCGGACAACAGGCCCTCCGATTTCACACACTGAACTCTGTCTGAGAAGTAGTTGGTGAACCAGGCGAGGCAGTAATTTGAGAAACCAAGGCTATTGAGACTGCCGATAAGATTGCGGTGATTGATAGTCGAAAGCCTTGGCCAGGTCGATGAAGACGGCTGCAAAGTACTGTCTTTTATCGATGGCGGTTATGATATTGTTTAGGACCTTGAACGTGGCTGAGGTGCACCCATGACCAGCTCAGAAACCAGATTTTTTAAATGGATGTATTTTTTAACCAGGTAGGTTAGTTGAGAACAAGTTGTCACCCCACCTCTTTAAGGAATACCTAGGATAGGATAAGTAATCCTTCTCACCCCCCCCCCCCTTTTAAGATTTAGATGCACTATTGTAAAGTGACTGTTCTACTGGATGTCATAAGGTGAATGCACCAATTTGTAAGTCGCTCTGGATAAGAGCGTCTGCTAAATGACTTAAATGTAAATGTAAATGTCATTTACAACTGCGACCTGATCAAGATAAAGCAAAGCAGTGCGACACAAACACAGAGTTACACATGTAATAAACAAACATACAGTTGTCGTGTCTTTGGCTATGCCGGATTAAGTGATATGACATGCTATTCTATAAAATAATTTCTCCGTAATTAATATTACCTGATTGAGCTAATCATGTAAATGTAATTAACTAGAGAGTCGGGGCACCACGAAATAATATTTATAGAGCTGTTGTCTTCCAAATAAACTCTTAAAGACCTAGTAATATTTTACATCAATAGCAGTCAATCTTAATTCAGTCTCATCTGAAAGTTGTAAATTCTTGGTTATCTGCACGAACCCTGGCTAACAAGTTGGATCAGCAATATTACTACTGAGCTGTTGGCCGGGGTAGGGGTAGCCAGGTGGAAGGCATAGCCAGCCGTGCGAAAATTGTTATTGAAATTCTCAATTATCATGTATTTATCGGTAGTGACAGTGTATCCTAGCCTCAGTGCAGTGGGCAGCTGGGAGGATGTGCTCTTATTCTCCATAAAGTTTAGTGTCCCAAAACCTTTTGGAATTAGTGCTACAGGATGCAAATTTCTGTTTGAAAAAGCTAGCATTAGCTTTCCTAACTGACTATGTTGGTTCCTGACTTCCCTGAAAAGTTGCATATCGCGGGGGCTATTCGATGCTAATGCAGAACACCACAGGATGCTTTTGTGCTGGTCAAGGGCAGTCAAATCTGGGGTGAACCAAGAGCTATGTCTGTTCTTAGTAATACATTTTTTGAAACGGGCATGCTTATTTAAGATGGTGAGGAAGGCATTTTTAAAGAGCAACCAGGCATCCTCTACTGATGGGATGAGGTCAATATCCTTCCAGGATACCCGGGCCAGATCGATTAGAAAGGCCTGCTCGCTGAAGTGTTTTAGGGAGTGTTTGATAGTGATGAGGGGTGGTCGTTTGACCACGCGGACCCATTTCGCACACAGGTAATGAGGCAGTAATTGCTGAGATCCTGATTGAAGACAGCAGAGGTGTATTTAGAGGGCAAGTTGGTCAGGATATCTATGAGGGTGCCTATGGTTACAGATTTAGGGTTGTACCCGGTAGGTTCCTTAATAATTTGTTTGAGATTGAGGGGCATCTAGCTTTGATTGTAGGACGGACGGGGTGCATATCCCAGTTTAGGTCACCTAACAGTATGAACTCCAAAGATTGATGGGGGACAATCAATTCACATATGGTGTCCAGGGCACAGCTGGGGGCTGAAGGGGATCTATAACAAGCGGCAATGGTGAGAGACTTGTTTCTCGAAAGGTGGATTTTTTAAAGTCGAAGCTCGAAATGTTTGGGTATAGACCTGGATATTATGACAGGACTCTGCAGGGAATCTCTGCAGGAGATTGCAACTCCGCCCCCTTTGGCAGTTCAATCTTGTCGGACGATGTTATAGTTAGGGATGGACATTTCAGGATTTTTGGTGGCCTTCCTAAGCCATGATTCAGACACTGTTAGGACATCAGGGTTGGCGGAGTGTGCTAAAGCAGTGAATAAAACAAACTTAGGGAGGAAGCTTCTAATGTTAACATGCATGAAACTAGGGCTTTTACGGGTAGGGAAGTCAACAAATGAGAGTGCCGGAAGAATGGGAGTGGAGCTAGGCGCTGCAGGGCCTGGATTAACCTCTACATCACCAGAGGAACATAGGAGGAGTAGGATAAGGGTATGGCTAAAGGCTATAAGAACTGGTCATCTAGTGCGTTTGGAACGGAAAGTAAAAGGAGCACATTTCTGGGCGCAGAAGAATAGATTCAAGGCATAATGTACAGACAAGGGTATGGTAGGATATGAGTGCAGTGGAGGTCAACCAAGGCATTGAGTGACGATGAGAGGTTTTGTCTCTAGAGACACCGGTTAAGCCAGGTGAGGTCACCGCATGTGTGGGGGGGTGGAACAAAAGGGCTAAGGCATGTTGGGCAGGGCTGGGGGCTCTACAGTGAAATAAGATAATAATCACTAACCAAAACAGCAATAGACAAGGCACATTGACTTTAGGGAGAGGCATGTGTAGCCGAGTGATCATAGGGTCCAATGAGTAGCATTAGATGAGTCAAGGAGATTTAGTTGCTAATATGCTAGGCGATCTGGAGACATGGCGATTCAGACAGCTAGCGGGCCGGGGCTAACAGATGAGCATCCGACATCGCCAACTGGCAAAAGAGGTATTGTAGCCCAAGAATTGACTGCTGGACCTCTTTGGCGAGCTGGGAGATGGGCCTAGCTCGAGGCTAGCTTGTGCTTGCTTCGGGACAGATGTTAGCCAGGAGTAGCCACCCGGGTAGCAGCTTGCTAGCTGGGATGATCCGGTGTCAAGGTTCAGAGCTTGCGGTAGGAATAATGTGTCCCTGAACAAAGGGGGGGGGGGGGTCAAAATCAAAAGTAATAGTCAGTATCTGGTGTGGCCACCAGCTGCATTAGGTACTGCAGTGCATCTCCTCCTCATGGACTGCAGCAGATTTGCCAGTTCTTGCTGTGAGATGTTACCCCACTCTTCCAAGGCAAATGCAAGTTCCCGGACATTTCTGGGGGGGAATGGCCCTAGCCCTCACCCTCCGAACCAACAGGTCCCAGACGTGTTGAGATCCGGGCTCTTCGCTGGCCATGGCAGAACATTGACATTCCTGTCTTGCAGGAAATCACGCACAGAACAAGAAGTATGGCTGGTGGCATTGTCATGCTGGAGGGTCATGTCAGGATGAGCCTGCAGGAAGGGTACCACGAGGGAGGAGGTCTTCCCTGTAACGCACAGCGTTGAGATTGCCTGCAATGACAACAAGCTCAGTCCGATGATGCTGTGACACGACGGACCCTCCACCTCCAAATCGATCCTGCTCCAGAGTACAGGCCTCTGTGAAACGCTCATTCCTTAGATGATAAGCGCAAATCCGACCATCACCCCCGGTGAGACAAAACCGAAACTCGTCAGTGAAGAGCACTTTCTGCCAGTCCTGTCTGCTCCAGCGACGGTGGGTTTGTGCCCATAGGCGACGTTGTTGCCGGTGATGTCTGGTGAGGACCTGCCTTACAACAAGCCTAGAAGCACTCCGTCCAGCCTCTCTCAGCCTATTGTGGACAGTCTGAGCACTGATGGAGGGATTGTGCGTTCCTGGTGTATCTTGGGCAGTTGTTGTTGCCATCCTGTACCTGTCCCACAGGTGTGATGTTCGGATGTACCGATCCGGTGCAGGTGTTGTCACACGCGGTCTGCCACTGCGAGGATGGTCTGCTCTTCTCCCTGTAGCACTGTCTTAGGCGTCACACAGTACGGACATAGCAATTTATTGCCCACATCTGCAGTCCTCATGCCTCCTTGCAGCATGCCTAAGGCAAGTTCACACAGATGAGCAGGGACCCTGGGCATCTTTCTTTTGGTGTTGTCAGTTTTCATAACTGTGACCTTAATTGCCTCCCGTCTGTAAGCGTCTTAACGACCGTTCCACAGGTGCATGTTCATTAATTGTTTATGGTTCATTGAACAAGCTTTTACAATGAATATCTGTTAAGTTATTTGGATATTTACAAATTATCTTTGAAAGACAGGGTCCTGAAAAAGGGACAAGCATACTTCCAAAGTTATGGTTAAGGACAACAAAGTCAAGGTATTGGAGTGGCAAAGCCCTGACCTCAATCCCATAGAACATTTGTGGACAGAACAAAAAAAGCGTGTGAGCAAGGAGGCCTTCAAAGCTGACTCAGTTACACCAGCTCTGTCAGGAGGAATGGGCCGAAATTCACCCAACTTATTGTGGGAGGTTTGTGGGAGGCTACCTGAAACATTTGATCCTAGTTAAACAATTTAAAGGGCAATGCTACCAAATACTAATTCAGTGTATGTAAACTTCTGACCCACTAGGAATGTGATGTGATGAAAGAAATAATAGCTTAAATAAATCACTACTATTATTCTGACATTTCACAATCTTAAAATAAAGTGGTGATCCTACAACAGGGAAATTTTATTTGGATTAAATGTCAGGAATTGTGAAAAATGGAGTTTAAATGTATTTGGCTAAGGTGTATGTAAACTCCTGACTTCAACTGTATGCATTTTTACTGCTCTAATTACGTTGATATCCAGTTTCTAATAGCAAAAAGGCACCTTGGGAGTTTGTGGTATATGGCCAATGTACCACACCTCCTGGGGCCTTATTGCTTAAAACATACCACTGGTATGACAGAAAATTACATTAATGTTGTTGATAACCAGTTTATAATAGCAATAAGGCACCTCTGGGGTTTGTGGTATATGGCCAATATACCACGGCTCAGGGCTGTATCCAGGCACTCTGCGCCGAGTCGTGCATAAGATCATCCCTTAGCTGTGGTATATTGGCCATATACCACACCTCCTCGGGTCTTATTGCTGAATTGATCACATTTTTATTCATGACATTTCCACAGAGGTCACAGTGGTGTAAAACTACTTTAAAGTACCTCTTAAGTAGTTTTGGGGGGTATCTGTACTTGACAACTTTTACTCCACTACATTCCTAAAGAAAATAATATTATTTTTACTCCTTACATTTTCCCTGACACCCAAAAGTACTAATTACATTTTGAATGCTTAGCAGGACAGGAAAATTGTCTAATTCACGTCCCAGTCATCCCTACTGCCTCGGATCTGGCAGACTCACTAAACACAAATGCTTCATTTGTAAAGGATGTCTGAGTGTTGAAGTGTGCTCCTGGCTATCCGTAAAAAAAAATGTAACCTCTAATATCATGCCGTCTGGTTTGCTTAATTAAAGGAATTAGAAATGTATACTTGATGTTGTTAAAGTAGTTTTTTTGCGATTACTTTCGACACTTAAGTACATTTAAAATCAAATACTTTTAGACTTTTACTGAAGTAGTATTGTACTGGGCAACTTTAATTTTTACTTGAGTCATTTTCTTTTAAAGTATCTTTACTTTTACTCAAGTATGTCTATTGGGTATTTTTTCCACCACTGTGAGGTTGATATAACACTGAAATTGTGGAAATTATGATAATGCCCTTTTTGTACAAGAGTCCTTTGAAGAAATTGTCTGGAATTTCAGCCTGTAGGATGGACATTTTGGCCCACATGTCACAATGTGATCTTATTATAATAGACCAATGACTGTTCATCTGGGTAAAGGCTCCAGACCATCCTATCAGCCAATCAGGCCTATGTATATAAATATCTTCACAATCATTTCCTAACACCCACAAGATCAGACAGAGCATTTCAAACACCAAAAGGAGTCTCAGGGAAATAAATTAAACAGAGTTTTCATTAAATTAACACTGATCTATTCAACATACAGTGGTGATTTAAAAATACAATTACAAAGACTGAACGGGGCCTTTAAGGATTCCAGCTTTAACACCCCAATACACTAGTTAAGACTGCTTTTGTAAAGACTTAGAAATTGCACTTCATCCGACATTGGTTGAAATTCAAATGAATGTGTACGTTTCTGCACCACCTCTGCCCGCAACCTGGAATTTCTTGCAAACGAAACAGCACTTGTTACAATAATGTAATCAAAGCTCACTAAATTAAATGTATCACACACACACACAAATCAGCTTTTAGGGACACTCAAGGCCAGAGGGACAAAAGTGAAGAAAAATAAATTCAGGGTTAAAGAGCATTTAATAATTTTATGAATGTTTGGTACGAAAACCATACAAATTATTCATAGTAGATTACTATTGAGCTGCATAGGAAATCATATTATAACCACATGGAATGTTCGATTAAACTGTATAGCATAAGTTTAAGCATAACAATGTTTAGCTATAATAACTCTACATCAACCACTAACATTGAATTGGTTCAATAGCTTTGACTACTGCATGATGTTTTCTGGTGTTTCTTTTAAGTTACAAAGTTGTGCAAAGTCCTTCTTGCAGGCCGAGCAACAGTAAAGCTTTTCTCCAGAGTGAACACGCTTGTGTTCTTTTAATACTGAAAATATATTTCAACATTCAAGGTAGTGGTAGGACTTCTCTCCAGTCTGCACACACCAATGTTGCACTAGGTGAATTATTTGCCACAGTCAGAGCAGCGGTGTGGTTTTATTCCAGTGTGTTGTATCGGATGGCACTTCAAATTAGTGGACTGGGGAAAAAACACTTCCCACAGTCTTTACACATGTAAGGCTTCTCACCACTGTGAACCCTGCAATGCATTTTCAACTGACGTGATAATGCAAAACCCTTTCCACAACCAAGACATTTCAGACTTCTCTCCAGTATGCAAATACTTATGACTTCAGGCCTGATGTGATCACATTTTTACCACAGTTGAAGCATTGGAACCGTTTTTCGCCAATAGGCTTGGGTGTGTGTTTGGTTTTCCAAACCGGCCACAGGAATAAGGCTGATCGTCTCTATGGAATACCAAGTCCACCTTCAAGCGAGATTTTGAAATAAATAACATTCCACATTCAGAGCAGCATTACAGTTTCTCCCTAGTATGCATGCGCTGGTGGGTCCATAAGTTAGCCAGTTGGGAAAATGTTTTCCCACAGTCAGAGCAACTGTACGGTTTCTCTCCACTGTGCACTCTATTGTGTGTTTTCAGAAGAAACGTTGATATAAATCTCTTCCCACAGACAGTGCAGTGGTGGGGCTTCTCTCCTGTGTGTGACATTTTGTGTAACCTTAATCCTCCTTTGGAGGCAAAGGTCTTCTTACACTGACCACATGCTACTCTTTCTCCAGTATGCGTGTGCTCATGCTTTCTCAAGTCTCCCAGGCCTTTGAACTTCTTCTCACACTTAGAGCAGTGGTAAGGTCTCTCTCCTGTATGCACCCTTGTATGACCAGTAATTTCATGCAAGGTTTTGAAGCTCTTGTCACAATGAATGCAGTTATAAGGTTTCTCCCCAGTGTGTATTCGCATGTGCCTCACCAAGGGACCTGAAGAGGAGAAGGTTGCATCACAGAAAGTGCAGTGGTAGGGCCTCTCTCCAGTGTGTATCCGCATGTGTACCACAAGATGTGCCTTTATGGTAAAGCCCTTCCCACAATGAGAGCATGGAAAAGGTCTTTCACCAGTATGTGACCGCTGGTGTGCTTTTACAGAGGATGCTGCAGAAAATCTCTTTCCACAGTCAGGGCAAGAGTAAGGCTTCTCTCCAGAATGAATGCGCTGGTGTATTTTAAGATTACTGAGACTGGAGAATGTTGTCCCACAGTCACGACACTGGTAAGGTTTCTCTCCAGTGTGCGTCCTCTGATGAGACTTTAAACTTGAAGCTGACTTGAATCTCTTATTACAGGCTGCACAGTGGTAGGGCTTCTCTCCAGTATGATTCATTTGATGATACTTCAGGCCCGCTGATGAGCCGAAACTCATCTCACAATCAGGGCAAGAATAAGGTTTTTCTCCATTATGAGTAAGCTGGTGAGATTTCAATGCCTCGGATCTGGCAAATCCTTGCCCACAGTCAGAGCACTGGTATGGCTTCTCACCAGTATGGATTCTTCTGTGTCTTTTCATAAGTCCTGCCGTAGTGAAGCCTCTCCCACAGTCAGGACAGGGGTATCGCTTCTCAGCGGTATGAGTTCGCCGATGTTTATTCAGATATCGTTGTGTTATAAAGTTCTTTCCACAGTCAGGGCAGCTAAAGGGTTTTTCTCCCACGTGTCTTAGCTGATGTTCTCGTAGGCTTCCCATTTGCTTAAAATTCTTCCCACATTCAGAGCACGAGTAAGGTTTCTCTCCCGTATGAACTGTCCGATGAACTCTCAAAGCACTTAAGACAGAAAAGTACTTTCCACAGTCAGAGCAGTGGTAGGACTTTCCTTTGTGCACTTTCTGATGATTCCTTAGATCTTTATAATTACTAAAACTCTTCCCACACTGTTTACAGTGGTGCATCTTAATCGTGAAAAATGTTTGTTGTTGTTTAGGCTTTACTGATGTAGAAGAGCTCTTTCTGTTCTTCGGCTGTTTGCGGCTAGGGCTCCGTCCTGTGTGATTGAAACAGTCTTGGGTTAGATAAAAGAACAGATCAATGTCTTAGGAAGTTTAATTAAAGACAGATTAATCAAGCCATGTTAATTCATCCAAAACTGTATTAGGATATTTACATCTGACAGTATTTAGTCCAGGATTAAAGGGAAACTGGTTTTCAACGTCATCTTCATCATCTCCAGCACAATACCAGTTAACATGTGAAAACGGCACATTTCTAAGTTTTGTAGAGAAGTTCTACCCCGGTGACATCAAAGGTTAAGACACTTTGTCATGGAAATTCTACCTAAGGACACTCAAAGCAATTAATAAATTGTTTATCGGAATGCTAACGAGGTCACAGTCAAACTTAGATACATAAAGTCCCGTTCTGAAGTGAGCTCTCCAAAGGCGTTCCCTATATACGGCTACATAAAAACCAACCAACATGATTTATTGGGTCCTACATGCGACTGGCTCCATCTCCTATCTTAACGTAAAGAACATATTCTGTGCATTCTGCAAAATGGTCCTAAAGACCCCCCCTCCTCCTCCTCATATCTTTACCAAGCACAAATAGGAACCAAGGATTGTTTATGACACAAAAGACAAGATGAACATTTTCAAGACTCTCTTTACACAATAAAATTTCCTTCATAACTTTCCAAACACCATGAGATTTGCGATGATGTGGGGAGCAGGAAAATACCCTCCCTTGGGCTAGAAACTTGTTGCAGGATTTGAAAAGCACTTTTAATCTTACCTTATGTCACAGAGAAGCATTTTTTGGGGAGTCTTGTCTTTTTAACTACAAACACCTTTCTCATATGAAGACATTGGTTTGGTGCTGGAATTGATCAAAGCAGGTTAAAGAGTCTCTGTCGTTTAATCTGTGTCCATGGAAAGAGGCCTACAGTGACCAACAATTTGTTGCAAAAACATGTTACTATATATTAGGGCTGGGCGGTATACAGTATTTTATGATACTGTATTGATACAGGGACCGGTTTGGGTTTTTACATTACCTTCTATACCGGAATTTGAATGTTTGGTTTGTTAAATGTGATACGCCATGTGTAATATCAATTTTTAGTTGACTTCGCTACTTGAGTCATGTCTCTTCGCTCTTTCTCTTCTTGCCACTTTCCACACATACCTAGCCACGCCCCCTGTCACTCAAGGAGCACATTTGATGTTCCTCAGCAACAAGACATTTGCATGCAGTCTGCATGGTCAATGCAGCACATGCAACAATGTTGATGACAATAATGCTGTTTTCACTTTGCTTCTTAATATAAATCCACTAACATTCTATAGACATACCTCCAACCTACCTGACACCCTAGACCCACTCCAATTTGCTTACCGCCCCAATAGATCCAGACGACGCAATCGCCATCACACTGCACACTGCCCTAACCCATCTGGACAAGAGAAATACCTATGTAAGAATAAATGTTAATCAATTTCAGCTCAGCATTTAACACCATAGTACCCTCCAAACTCGTCATCAAGCTCGAGACCCTGGGTCTCGACCCGATGAGACAAGATAGTAACTACTAACAATTGGATACCACGAAATTGGGGAGAAAAGGGGGTAAAATACAAAAAAATAAACACAAATAAATGTACATTTCTCACCCATCTATACACAACCACAAAGTGAACAAATGTTTAGAAATATTTGCAAATTGATTGAAAATTAAATACAGAAATATCTCATATTAATAGTCCCACCCCTTTGCCATGACACTCCATACTGAGCTCAGGTGCATCCAATTTCCTTTGATCATCCTTGAAATGTTACTACAACTTGGAGTCCACCTGAGTCCGCCAACTCAAATTGTTTGAAGATGATTTAGAAAGGAACTGGTCTATACAAAGTTCCACAGTTGACAGTCCATGTCAGAGCAGACACTATACCATGAAGTCCAAGGAACGGTCTGTCGATCTCCGAGATAGAATTGTGACAAGTAATATCTGGGGAAGGGTAGAAAACAATGTCTAGTGTTGAATGTTTACAAGAGCATGGTGGTCTTCGTCATATGGAACTACCCAGACTCTGCCTAGAGCTGACGGTCCGACCAAACTGAGCAACAAGGACCTTGGTCAGGGGGTGACCAAGAACCCAATGACCAGTGTTCCTTGGCTGATATGGGAGAAACTGCCAGAAGTACAAGTCTCTACAGCACTTCACCAATCTGGGCTTTATGGGAGAGTGGCCAGACGGAAGCCACTCCTGAGAAAAAAGGCACATGACAGCACACCTGGAGTTTGCAAAAAGGCACGAGAGACAGATCATAAGGCAAAAGATTATATGGTCTGATGAGACAACTTGTACTTTTTCGTCCTGAATGCAAAGCGCTACGTCTGGAGAAAACCAGGCACAGCTCATCAACCGTCTAACACCATCCCTTCCGTGAAACATGGCGGTGGCAGAATCATACTATGGGGATGCTTTTCAGCAGCATGGACTGGGAGACTGGTAAGGAAAAAGGGGACAATGAAGGGGGCCAATTACAGGCAAATCCTTGATAACCTGTTTCAAAGGGCAAACTATCTTAGACTGGGGTGAAGATTTACATTCCAGCAGGACAATGACCCCATGTATACAGCCAAAGCAACAGTGTAATAGCTTCATGCTGAATATGTCAAGGGGTATGGATACTTTCTGAAGGCACTGTATTATGAAGGATACAACCTTCTGTCTCTTGTAACAGATAGTGCAGTTGCACAAGTCCCTACACATCGCATTAAAGAAAACTATCTGCGTTGTGTGATGTAGGCTAATCTTTATAGTTGCTGCCATATCGAAGCCACCAGCCAGACTTGCCTCCTTCTATAGCCAATGTTTGCAATGATGTCTGTATCTTGCCTGTGTTTGATATGCTGCCAGGATACATGCATGTAGCTCCCCATAAAAAAAACTGTTTAAACCACACACAGGCCCAATAACTGCTACTTCGCCTTTCATTGATCACGAAATACAGTGGTTGCTCCTTTAAAAAAGTTGCCATACTGCAGCACACAATGCAGCCTGCTGCAGCATTCTGTGGCATGTTGCCAGCCATTTTTTCTGCAAGCAAGTTAGTCTAGTTTGACCACCAGATTGAAATGCTTCTCAGATGCTATCTTCCAAATAGGCATTAGCAGAGAACTTAAGCTTTTTTTGTAATAACATAGTACAGTTGAAGTCGGAAGTTCACATACACCTTAGCCAAATACATTTGAACTCAGTTTTTCACAACTCCTGACATTTAATCCTAGTAAACATTCCCTGTCTTAGGTCTGTTAGGATCACCACTTTATTTTAAGAATGTGAAATGTCAGAATAATAGTAGAGAATTATTCATTTCAGCTTTTATTTCTTTCATCACATTCCCAAGTGGGTCAGAAGTTAATACACTCAATTAGTATTTGGTAGCATTGCCTTTAAATGGTTTAACTTGGATCAAATGTTTTGGGTAGCCTTCCACAAGCTTCCCACAATAAGTTTCCTCATGACATGGCTGGTGTAACTGAGTCAGATTTGTAAGCCTCATTGCTCGCACATGCTTCTTCAGTTCTGCCCACTATTTTTTTTTAGGGTTGAGGTCAGGGCTTTGTGATGGCCACTCCAATACCTTGACTTTGTTGTCCTTAAGACATTTTGACAACTTTGGAATTATGCTTGGGGTCATTGCCCATTTGGGACCAAGCTTTAACTTCCTGACTGATGTCTTCAGATGTTGCGTCAATATATCTACGTAATTTCCTCATGATGCCATCTATTTTGTTAAGTGCACCAGTCCCTCCTGCAGCAAAGCACCCCCACAACATGATTTTTCCACCCCCGTGCTTCACGGTTGGGATGGTGTTCTTTGGTTTGCAAGCCTCACCCTTTCTCCTCCAAACATAACGATAGTCATTATGGCCAAATAGTTCTATTTTTGTTTCATCAGACCAGAGGACATTTCTCCAAAATGTACGATCTTTGTCCGCATGTGCAGTTGCAAACCGTAGTCTGGCTTTTTTATGGCGGTTTTGGAGTAGTGGCTTCTTCCTTGCTGAGTGGCCTTTCAGGTTATGTCGATATAGGACTCATTTTACTGTGGATGTAGATACTTTAGTACCAGTTTCCTCCAGCATCTTCACAAGGTACTTTGCTGTTGTTCTGGGATTTATTTGCACTTTTCGCACCAACGTACATTCATCTCTAGGAGACAGAACACATCTCCCTCCTGAGCGGTATGACGGCTGCGTAGTCCCATGGTGTTTATACTTGCTTACTATTGTTTGTACAGATTAACGTGGTACCTTCAGGCTTTTGGAAATTGCTCCCAAGGATGAAGCAGACTTGTGGAGGTCTTGGCTGATTTATTTTGATTTCCCCATGATGTCAAGCAAAGAGGCACTGGGTTTGAAGGTAGGCCTTGTAATACATCCACGGGTACACCTCCAATTGACTCAAATGATGTCAATTAGCCTATCAGAAGCTTCTAAAGCCACGACATCATATTCTGGAATTTTCCAAGCTGTTTAAAGGCACAGTCAACTTATTGTATGTAAACTTCTGACCCACTGGAATTGTGATACAGTGAATTAAAAGTGAAATCTGTCTGTAAACAATTTTGGGAAAAATTACTTATGTCATGTCATGCACAAAGTAGATGTCCTAACCGACTTGCCAAAACTACCATTTGTGGAATGGTTGAAAAATGAGTTAATGACTCCATCCTAAGTGTATCTAAACTTCCGACTTCAACTGTCTATGGGATTAAGAAATTTGTCTTAATTAACTTGATTCATATTATGGTGTTTCTATTCCGAGAAAAACGAAACCCTCGGGGGTTTCCTTTAGGATGGCATGGAAAATATGTTGCTGTACAACGTGACGGTCAGGAGAAAGCTACATCATAATAGGATTCTGAATTGTTTGCCATCATTAGACAACTTTGTTCCAATATTTCTGTAAATCAGTGATATTTATTCCCATAGTAATTCGTTATGGATCCATAACTAAATCAACATCTGCATTTTGAAAGAGTTTTTATAATTATTTACAGAAACTTCTGAGACAGTATTAATGAACACCCGGAGGTTCACTGGTAAGCCATGTTTGCCTTGGGGGTTGAACATTGTAACATTCTAGCAATAGTGTCTTGGAGTTGAGTCTGGATATGCAAAATTATACACACTTACATGCTGTGATCACAACATTCCAAGATCAGAATGACAGTTTAATCGCAGCGATTCAATAAAAAGTGGATGAAGCTAAATGATTACATCCTACAAGGTTTTTCAATCCCGTTGTGAAGTATTCAACAATACAGTTGGTTTGTCTACACAGAGGCAAATAATTATCTTCTAAATTCAAAGGAGTTCATCTGAATACAAGGTCATTCAATATCTGATGACTTGCTTGTTGTTTTTGCTGTATGTGTTATCACTGGCAGGGATGTAGACAGTATAGGCCTATTCTCAGAACATGTTCTTTAGAATCTTCAACCATGCTTATGTTGCAAAACGGTTACGACGCTTAAGGGAATTTTTTATCAATGATGACTAATTATGTATACATTTCAATCAGGACTGACTAATCAGAATACTATAATGTTACTGTATATGTACTGATCAGAATACTATCATGTTACTGTATATGTATGAATTTTCTTTTTAATCTTAGTACTGAATATAATATTTGCAAATATAATCAAGATTTAGAACAATGACTGTCTGTACTACGGTAGAAATTAACTCATGGCCAGTCTGGCTAGAAGGCTTATCTACACAAGCATGGCCTTGGCTCGGTCATATATTATCTTCAATCGGGAGAGACATGCGATAACCATACAGCCATTGTACTACAGCGGAGATGACATGGGCTAGTACTGAAACTAATGACGTCATTTTCAGTTTATAACCTGTGGTAAAATGTGTAATGGGCAGTACTCTCGTGAATAAAAGCTGCTGTTTGACTTTAAGACTGGGCTCTGTCCATTTCTATAAAATAAGGGTCATACAAATCCTTATGAATTGACAGTGTTTGATTTTAATTGGGTGTTAAAACATGGAGGAATTAAATTCCTGTAACAGACACCAAAGCTTGTACGAACATGTTGATCACAGGGCCGTAGCCAGGGTCTGAGTTTTAGTGAGGTCCAAATATAGATATTTAAGTTAAAGCTCATTTACTGAATTTCTATACAATTTAAAAACTCTAAAATGCTTTCTGTTACCAGAAAAATGTGAACAAATAAGTTTGCTTTACAGAGTTACAGCTATTTTCCTGAAATGCTACACATTTTGCCATGACTTATGCCATGTTAATATGATATCTGAGTGAGAGTGACTAACAAAATTAAATATGGGGCCCCCTTGGAGGTCAGTGCCCTACGTGCCCAGCCAGTAATTAGGCCATGATTACAACAAGGTAAGATAGCTTTTAAAAAATGTTAACAGACATGGACTAATTGAGTGACTGTCAGTGAGCGACATAAGAGGAAAACTGCTGATGCACAACCAAGTTTAAAAATTGCACTTTGTGTATTCTACTATTCTAACTATCAACAGTAAGTTGAGACCCCAACAGTTCCCCCAAAACTATGCATTAGATTTTTTATTCTGAAAAATGACTGAGGTCCGGACATCGGTTTCCTCATATGTAGCTACAGCCCTGGTTGAGCATATATTTTGTGTATAGCTGCATCTAGCCTAACACGCACATCACACCGTCCACGTTGAGTGACAGAGTTGCTAAATAAATGTGCACATACATCAAATCATTTTGCTCACATGCATTAACCTGTTAGAACTCTAGGGGCAGTATTTCATTTTTGGATAAAAAGACGTGCCCGTTTTTAGCGCGATATTTTGTCACGAAAAGATGCTCGACTATGCTTGGAATTGATAGTTTTGGAAAGAAGACACTCTGACGTTTCCAGAACTGCAAAGATTTTCACTGTGAGTGCCATAGAACAATATCTACAGGCAAAACCAAGATGTTTGAGTGACCAGGAAATCAACAGGATTTTTGAAGGCACGTTTTCCATGATCTCCTTATATGGCTGTGAATGGCACAGGAATCAACGGACACTTCCTATCGTTTCCCCCAGGTGTCTGCAGCATTGTGACGTATTTGTAGGCATATCATTGGAAGATTGGCCATAAGAGCCTACAATTACCAAGTGTCCCGCATGGTGTCTGCGTGGAAATTGGTGCGCAAAAGTCAGGTCCCAGTATTTTTCCATCCGAATCAGAGAAGAATGCACGTGTCTAGGACTGGCATTTCAATGAAGAGATATATGACCAAACACCTTGAGGATTGATTCAAACAACGTTTTCCATGTTTCAGTCGATATTATGGAGTTAATTCGGAAAAAGTTCGACGTTTAGGTGACTGAATTTTCGGTTAGTTTCGGTAGCCAAATGCATAGTAACAAAACGGAACGTTGTGTCCTACACAAGCATCTTTCAGGAAAAACTGGACATCTGCTATGTAACTGAGAGTCTCCTCATTGAAACATCTGAAGTTCTTCAAAGGTAAATTATTTTATTTGATCCCTTTGCTGGTTTTTGTGAATGTTGCGTGCTAAATGCTAACGCTAAATGCTACGCTAGCTATCACCACTCTTACACAAATTATTGATTTTCTCTGGTTCTAAAGCATATTTTGAAAATCTGAGACGACAGGATTGTTAAGAAAAGGATAAGCTTGAGGACAGGCATATTTATTTCATTTATTTTGCAATTTTCAGAAATCGCTAATGTTGCGTTATGGTAATGAGCTTGAGGCTGTAGTCACAATCCCGGATCCGGGATGGGGCGGCCTAACAGGTTATCGAGCATCTTCATAGCCATAGCTTGGTTCTATTGGAGATGCACCACAAGTCCCCTCCTTACTGGATATCAGGAAGATACAAACCCACATGGGTTTAACTAACTAAACTAGGTTTGCCTTTTTATCTGTGGATTAATTATCAGAGTGGAGGAACACGCTTGTGTGACTTCTGGTAAGATCTCTACAAAGAACCAGCTAATAAGTGGACCACATGCATGTCAGATAAAATAACTCAATGTTCCTCAACTCTTCTTGAACTCCACTGTTGGACTGCAGCGGTTAGCAACAGCTGTATCGATCTGCCCCTAAATTAATATATTTGATTCACAATCGATTTTGGTAATTTAACTTGCATGTCATGATTAGAGCTCGACCGATTAATCGGAATGGCCGATTAATTGTGGCCGATTTCAAGTTTTCATAACAATCGGTAATCGGCATTTACGGACACCAATCATGGCATTGCACTCCACGAGGAGACTGCGTGACAGACTGACTACCTGTTATGCGAGTGCAGCAAGGAGCCAAGGTAAGGTGCTAGCAAGCATTAAACGTATCTTATAAAAGATAATCAATCTTAACATAATCACTAGTTAACTACACATTGTTGATAATTTTACTAGTTTATCTAGCATGTCCTGCGTTGCGGTGTCTGTTAATTTATCATTGAATCACAGCGTACTTCGCCAATCGGGTGATTTAACAAGCGCATTCGCAAAAAAAAGCACAGTCGTTGCACCAATGTGTACCTAACTAACCATAAACATCAACGTCCTTCTTAAAATCAATACACAAGTGTATATTTTTATACCTGCATATTTAGTTAATATTGCCGGCTAACATTAATTTCTTTTAACTAGGGAAATTGTGTCACTTCTCTTCCATTCTATGCAACAGAGTCAGGGTATATGCAGCAGTTTGAGCCGCCTGGCTCGTTGCAAACTGTGTGAAGACCATTTCTTTCTAACAAACACAGCCATCTTCGCCAAACGGGCGATGATTTAACAAAAGCACATTTGCGAAAAAAGCACAATCGTTGCACGAATGTACCTACCCATAAACATCAATGCCTTTCTTAAAATCAATAAACAGAAGTAAATATTTTTTAAACCTACATATTTAGTTAAAAGAAATTCAGGTTAGCAGGCAATATTAAACTAGGGAAATTGTGTCACTTCTCTTGCGTTCATTGCACGTAGAGGCAGGGTATATGCAGTTTAGGACACCTGGCTTGTTGCGAACTAATTTGCCAGAATTTTACGTAATTATGGCATAACAGTGAAGGTTGTGCAATGTAACAGCTATATTTAGACTTATGGATGCCACAGAACGGTTGGGGCGGATGAATCAGAATGAGTTGGGTAACATAGATAATTAAGATGTTTTAGTTGCATAATATGCTTATGTGAGATACTTGTCATTAGAATGTATCCCTTTGGACTCTAGTGTTGGCAGTTGCACTTTTCCCTCAGCTAGGGCTGAGTCACTCGTGGCCCAGAGAGGGGAGAGGTCAGGCTTGTCTTTCACATATCCGTGTTGCTATGCAGAATATCAGAAAGGGAGAGGACATAATGGAACATTGTCTTCATATGTGAATGTGTCTTTACCTATTCTTAAACCATGTGAAGGGAAGGCGTGATTAATGCGGAACCAATGTGTGCGCAAGTCACTCCCCTCAGTGAGCTTGTCCAGGAGTGGGGTCAAGAGTAGGTTTACTTGAGAATCTAAAGTTGACAATTGATATATGCATTGGATTAGTTGGTGTTTTTGTACTATGAAGTACCAGGAACGAGATTAGAACCTCATCTTAGGGACCAAACTGAATGATAATGTATATTGAATGCTATCTGGCAATAGGATACTCCTCTCTCAAGTAAAAGTCTTTCTTTGTGAACAGTTCCTAAATATCTGTGGTTTGTCGTGTCAAAGGGGGGTGGATCTTTGCTATAAAAGATCTCAGTAGCCATTGTGTTGACACTCAACGGTTCATTAGAAATGGCAAATCGTTGAAAGTCAAGTGCTAATGCAGATGTAGTTTAAGTATAACTGACTGATGTGTGAAGTTTGTCTCTCTCCTCATGTGGTAATACGGTTCCGTATTTCACTGAAATAATAAACATTTAGTTTGTTTACAATGATAAGTCATTGATATGGTGAAATCCGGAAAATAAGGCACATTTCTGTGTGTTATTATATTCTAATTATGTCTATGATTTGATAGAGCAGTCTGACTGAGCGGTGCTCGGCAGCACCAGGCTCATAAGCATTCATTCAAACAGCACTTTACTGCGTTTGCCAGCAGCTCTTCGCAATGCTTCAAGCATTGCGCTGTTTATGACTTCAAGCCTATCAACTCCCGAGATTAGGCTGGCAATAAATACTAAAGTACCTATTAGAACATCCAATAGTCAAAGGAATATGAAATACAAATGGTATAGAGAGAACGGTTGGGGCGGATGAATCAGAATTAGTTGGGTAACATAGGCAGTCATTGAAAATAAGAATTATTTCTTAACTGACTTGCCTAGTTAAATAAAGGTTAGAAAATATATATAAAAAAATTAGTCCTATTATAACTACAACCTAAAACTTCTTACCTGGGAATATTGAAGACTTATGTTAAAAGGAACCACTAGCTTTCATATGTTCTCATTTTCTGGGCAAGAAACTAAAACATTAGCTTTTTTTACATGGCACATATTGCACTTACTTTCTTCTGTTTTTGCATTATTTAAACCAAATTGAACATGTTTCATTATTTATTTGAGACTAAATTAATTTTATTGATGTATTATATTAAGTTAAAATAAAAAGTGTTCATTGTTCATTCAGTATTGTTGTAATTATCATTATTACAAATATATACATAAAAACCATCTGCCAATTAAAAGGCACCGTCTTTTTTTGGTCCTCCAATAATCGGTATCGGCTTGAAAAATCATGATCGGTCGACCTCTAGTCATGATCATGTCTGATGGGGACAGACAAAATCAACATGTGCACGATGACACGCGCATGGCCGGTGTTGTCAGCATACAATTCCTCCTGAAAAAAAATAACATGCAATCAACTTATGCTTAATAGCCTGAGGCGATTAAACATGTCGACATGCCTTTTGTGTACAACATTCATCGTCGATCAAGGAGGGGGAGGAAGCGGCAGCGAAGCACGAACAGCCCCCGAGCAACAGCTACGTAGGTAGCGGAGTAGGCAGCAGCTACGTTAAAAAATAAAATCCTGCACATGACCAGAAATCTCAGTATCTTTAACCACGGAACCTTCGGGTTCCAGGAAAATCTGCAAAAATAGTCACATCGTATAAAAAACGGTAATGATCCGATGACTTCAATTCAAAACAATACAATGAAATCTGTTAACTCTTATTATATCTTCTAAAATTAAGGCACATAAATACTTTCCAAGCACTTTTATCTCAGAATTGTTATAAAGAACACAACTTAAAACAGAATACCCCAAAAATATATATATTTTGACCCAATTTGGCACATTGAATTGGCTGCTTTTTACACTACCTCATAACAAATACACTTACCAAGAGGAATTGAAGCCTCAAATCCATTCTCCTCTCTTTCACATTGTCTGAAACGGTCTCCCAGTAAATTCCTGCAGTCCTCCAGTATCACTGAAACCTTTCTAAGAGTCAGCAGGGGCGGTTTGTCTTTTGCGTGATGGGGCGGAGTTATGCTGAAGTTGTCCTTACAATCCTGGAGTGAAGGGCGGGAAAAACATTTACTGTAAGTAATCTGCAGCGCTCCGGAATCATTTGGGCTGTATACTCCTGTAGAGAATGGAGACACCAAAAGCACAGCAGGTATATTTCATACTGTACATAAACTTATTGTGAAAGTATCATTCAAAGAGGATTATATTCATTCAGATGAGATGTCAGGGCTAACCATGCAGATGGAAAGACGTCTCATTGTGTCCGTGCCATTATGGCATCTGTGACAGCATGGGCAGCGCCATTAAGGCCATCTCCATTTTAAAGTATTACATTTTCTTCACAATTGGCTGATCCCTTCTGATGACCTGGTTAGACAACCTAACTTAGCAGGCGTAAAAGAAATGCCTGAAACTAGATCCCCCCCACATTCCGGTCTTGATGAGAATAAAATAACTGTCGGGGACGATCTCTTCTGCATTGTTCAACCAATCCAGTAAATGTGGAGGAGGAGTTAACATTGTCGCCTTGTTAAAGTCCAAAAACAGTAGTCGCGTCACAGGGTCTCTTCCATTTCCCTGAAAACCGGAACACCTGGTTGTTGACGACCAACAGGGTAGGTTAGACATGACTAACAGGGTCACCAGGAGGGATCAGCCAATGAAGTTGGAAGTCCCACCCAGTTGACGACAAAACGGTGGAAGCCCTCAATAGATAGCAATAGTAATGGTGTCTTTTTGTAGGCACCAACTCCGCCATGGTTCGTTGGACAAAGCCTATGGGAAGGGTTTTGGGATAAACAGCTAAAACAATCGGAGGTTAACAGAGAATTAAAATCTCTTATACTTTTAGTTCTATGAGATAATATCAGTCAGTTAACATGACTTTTATGAATTATGAAGCCTGTGCTTTTCTTGATTACATAAATGCTTCAAAATGTAAAACAAGTGATGTATGAGATCATCTTCATCAGATAACATCACTTTTACATTTTGAAGAATGTAATTTTAAAAAAGCACAGGCTTTATAATTCATAAAGGTCATGTTAACTGACTGATATTATCCCATAGAACAAAACATAAGATCTTCTAAACGTCTTAACCCCAGACATTTTTAGGGGCATTTATCCCAAAAACCTATTATTTCCCCATTTGAATGGCTGAACGAACCAGAGGTAACCCATTTCCCACTTTTTAGGACTACAAGCTGGCGAGCCCTGTGGCACTGTCTGTGCCAAAACTTGGTCCTCAGGACCCCAAGGGGTGCATGTTTTGTTTTTTGCCCTAGCACTACACAACTGATTCAATTACTCAACTGATCATCAAGCTAAAGCCACTGAAGGCCTCTATCATTCTCTATGGGGCTAACAAACTTTGAAAAAAATATATATATATATAATCTATGCTAACTGTTATGTTCTGTTAATTACTGATGTCCCCTTTAAGGATGGAGCATCCTTGGTCAAGCGCAGTATAGTTCTATGTTATTCTGGTACTAACTCGTTTGAGTAAAGGTGAAGCTCCAGTTCAATTGCTTGTATTCAGAGTCTTTCTTATTACATAAATAAGTACTAAGTGTTAAGACACTACACTAACAACCAGATTGATTAGCATTCGCTTCATGGCAGCAACATTAGTGTCCCAGCAGCAACATTAAGACTGACGTTTTCCGATTTTGCCTTCAAAATAAAAGTCTGCGGTAAAATGCTGTGTATGATACGAAATCAATAGTGCAATGTTCAAATGTTACCAAAAATCTAAACTAAAAGAGAGTTACTATATATAACAAATATTATAAGGTGAAGCACATTGATAAATGGTTGGAGCTTAAGTAAATTATTGTAAAGAACAGTATTTTACAGACCCTATTGATCTAGTGCTAGTCTACACTGAGTATACAAAACAGTAAGAACACCTGTCTCTCCATGACATAGACCAGGAATATTCAACTCTTATCCTCAGAGGTTCGAAGCCTGCTGGTTTTCTGAAATACCTGATAAGGAACAATGAAATGCAGTGGAACTGACTTCGAGGTCTAGGACATCCAGACAACGTGATAAACTGTGGGACACAATGGAGTAAACATGGGCCAGCATCCCTGTGGAAAGCTTTGAATTTGTACAAAATGGGAGGGGTTCAACTCAATATTAGAAAAGGTGTTCCTGAGGCCTCCTAAGTCTAAGGCGTCACTACAGACCCGGGTTCGATCCCAGGCTGCGTCCACAAGCGGGAGACCCATAGGGCGGTGCACAATTGGCAAAGTATTGTCCGTGTTAGGGGTGGATTCAGCCGGGGGGGATTTTTTAGCTCATCGCGCTCTAGCGACTCCTTGTGGCAGACCGGGCGCCTGCAAGCTGACCTCGGAGGTCAGTTGAAAGGTGTTTCCTCCGACACATTGGTATGGCTAGCTTCCGGGTTAAGCAGGCTGGTGTTAAGGGGCACAGTTCGGCAGGTCATGTTTCGGAGAACGCATAACTCGACCTTCGCTTCTCCCGAGCACGTTGGAGTGCTTCAACAATGAGACAAGATCATAATTGGATATGAAAAAAAATTGGGGAGAAAATGGGTAAAATAAAAATACAAAAAAAAGGTGTTCCTAATGTTTGTTTGTGTTATTATTTGGATGACTCTGGTCTAAATACCCAGCGGCCATTTCTACTTTGTCCAAACACCAGCTTACCCAGCAGCCATTTCTACACCCATTCCATTTGTCCAAGCACCAACTTTCAGAGCAGCTCACAGATCACTGCACGTGTACATAGGCCATCCAACTACCTCATCCCCATACTGTATTCTTTATTTTTTGCTCCTTTGCACCCTAGTATCTCTACTTGCACATTCGTCTTCTGCACATCTATCACTCCAGTGTTTAATTGCTAAATTGTAATTATTTTGCCACTATGGCCTATTTATTGCCTTACCTCATTTGCACACTGTATATAGACTTTCTCTATTGTATTATTGACTGTTTGTTTAAGCCATGTGTAACTCTGTGTTGTTTGTCGCACTGCTTTGCTTTATCTTGGCCAGGTCGCAGTTGTAATTGAGAACTTGTTCTCAAGTAGCCTACCTGGTTAAATAAAATAAAACATTTTAAATAGACATATTTGCTTATGGAGAAAAAAACTATTCTATGTGCCGATTTAAAAGTGGGGTGAGTAGTACTCAGTAGGGTCTGTAGAATCTATATATGGTGTCATTTCACAGGGCTCTGAATAATACTGAGTATTGCCAGCCTTTTACAGTCATCAAATACTGTGGCTTAAATGGGGTGCCAGGACTCTATACGATACATAAAATATTATTTGTGCCGATGTAAAAGTAGGGTAAGGAGGAGTACTAAGTTGGGTCTGTAGAACCTGTGGTGTCATTTTATGGGGCTATGAATAATACAGAGTGTCGCTGGCCTTTTACCACGGCCATTACATTGGCCACAAAGCAAAGTATTCTGACGCCTTGACTTTTTCCACATTTTGTTAGGTTACAGCCTTATTCTAAAATGGGTTTTTTTGTCGCTAAAGCTAAAACAGGTTTTTTTAGAAAAGTTCGCAAAAGAAAAAAAAAAATACTCTTTACTCAGTACTTTGTTGAAGAACCTTTCGCAGCGATTACAGCTTCGAGTCGAGTCTTCCTGGGTAGGAAGCAACAAGCTTGGCACACCTGTATTTGGGGAGTTTCTCCCATTCTTCTCTGCAGATCCTCTCAAGCTCTGTCAGGTTGGATGGGGAGCTGCACAGCTATTTTCAGGTCTCTCCAGAGATGTTCGATAGGGTTCAAGTCCAGGCTCTGGCTGGGCCACTCAAGAACAGTCAGACTTGTCCCAAAGCCACTCCTGCATTGGCTTGGCTGTGAGCTTACAGCCGTTGTCCTGTTGGAAGTTGAACATTCACCCCAGTCTGAGGCCCTGAGCGCTCTGGAGCAGGTTACCATCAAGGATCTCTGTAGTTTGCTCAGTTCATCTTTCCCTCGACCCCGACTAGTCTTCCCAGTCCCTGACGCAGAAAAACATCCCCACCGCATGGTGTTGCCACCAACATCCTTCACTGTAGGGATGTTGCCAGGTATCCTCCAGACGTGACACTTGGAAATCAGGCCAAAGAGTTCAATCTTGGTTTCATCTGACCAAATAATATGGTTTGTCATGGTCTGAGAGTCCTGTAGGTGCCTTTTGGCAAACTCCAAACGGGCGGTCATGTGCCTTTTACTGAGGAGTGGCTTCTGTCTGACCACTCTACCATAAAGGCCTGGTTGGTAGAGTGCTGCAGAGACTGTTGTCCTTCTGTGGAGATGGGAGAAACTTCAAGAGGAACTCTGGAGCTCTGTCAGTGATCATCGGGTTGTTGGTCACCTCCCTGACCAAGGCCCTTATTGGTTCCAAACTTTATCATCAATTTAAGAATGACGGAGTCAACTGTGTTCTTGGGGACCTTCAATGCTGCAGGAATGTTTTGGTAGCCTTCCCCAGATCTGTGCCTCGACACAATCCTGTCTCAGAGCTCTATGGACAATTTCTTCTATCTCATGGCTTGGTTTTGCTCTGACATGCACTGTCAACTGTGGGACAATATGTGTGTGCCTTTCCAAATCATGTCCAATCAATTGAATTTTCCACAGACGGACACCAAAGCAAGTTTAAGAAACATCTCAAGGATGATCAATGGAAACAGGATGCACCTGAGCTCAATTTCAAGTCTCAAAGCAAAGGGTCTGAATACTTAGGTAAATAAGGTATTTCTGTTTTGTAATTTATCAATATGCAAAAAAAAATAATTAAACTGTTTTTGCTTTGCCATCATGGGGTATTGTGTATAGAGATTGATGAGGAAAACATTTTATTCAATCAATTTTAGAAGACTAACGTAACAAAATGCGAAAATGTCATGGGGTCTGAATACTTTCCGAATTCACTGTATATAGAGAGTCTACAGACCTGACTGAGTACTACCCACCCCACTTCGATTTCAGCACAAATATTTTTTCCTGAAATAGTGCTATATTTGTAACATAGTGTCCAGACACCTCATTTTAACAACAGTGAAAGGCCGGCAACACTCTATTATTCAGAGCCCCGTGAAATGGCCATGTACACACTGAACAAAATTATAAACTTAACATGTAAAATGTTGGTCCCATGTTTCATGAGCTGAAATAAAACATATTTGATGTGTTCCAAACACACAAAAAGCTTAGTTCTCTCAAATTGTAAACAAATCTGTTTACATCCCTGTTAGTGAGCATTTCTCCTCCAAGATAATCCATCCATCTGACAGGTGTGGCAAATCAAGAAGCTGATCAACCAGCATGATCATTACACAGGTGCACCTTGTGCTGGGGACAATAAAAGGCCACTCTAAAATATGCAGTTTTGTCACACAACAATGCCATAGATGTTTTAAAGGAGCATGCAATTGACATGCAGACTACAGGAATGTCCACCAGAGCTGTTGCCAGATCATTTTATGCTTCTTCACCTGCGGGATAGTCAGAGACCAGTCACCCAGACAGCTGATGAAACTGTGGGTTTGGACAACCATTGAATTTCTGAACAAACTATCAGAAAACGTCTCAAGGAAGTGCATCTGCATACTCATCGTCCTCACCAGGTTCTTGACCTGACTGCAGTTTGGCGTCGTAACCGGCTTCACTGGGCAAATGCTCACCTTCGATGGCCACTGGCACACTGGAGAAGTGTGCTCTTCACAGATGAATCCCAGTTTCAACTGTACCGGGCAGATGGCAGACAAGAGTGTACGGAGTTGTGTGGGCTAGCGGTTTGCTGGTGTCAACGTTGTGAACAGAGTGCCCCATGGTGGCAGTAAGGTTATGGTATGAGCAGGCATAAGCCAATATGTATTCCATATACAATGATTAGAATTGGGGGCATTTATTTGACCATGGAAGATGTCCTAAACCCCAAATGTAATGCAAATGCCACTTTAATATGAACAAATATTAATAATGGTTCATGTTTACACAATTACTTTACATGTATCATAAATAAATACAGGTTAATTATACTTTTCTACTATTAGGTGGGGGACTTATATTGGGACGATTTCTGAAATTCCGTAACCCGGAATTACTTTTTTAGTGTTGCGGACGCAACGCTGATGTGATTAGCATTACTTACATTAGCCTTGGAGAAAACGGAATCTTTGGAGTCTCTGTCCTGAAACGCCCCATTCATCAGCCTATACAGGAATCCTAGTGCAGTGTTCTCCTGTTGCAGAAAACATGTATTAGTTAAAAGCATCATAACAAACAAGATGACGGAAAACATCAAAATTGCCACAGAGTAGCACGATCAAACCCTCACCGATGACAGGACATCTCCATTTAGAATTATAAAAAGGCAAATGAGTTTTTTTGTTGAAAAATGAAATCATTATGACATAAGTCGATACAATTATGCACTTCTGCAATACGCAACCAATTGCACACTTAACATATCATACAAGAAGCCAACAGTTAGCCAAATGAAAACAGCCGCGTGGCTAGCTGCATTCCACAACAATTAGTTGGTAATCCTGCACGAGCGTTCAAACACTACGCGGTATTTTATTGTGATGAGGCACATAAAACGATCATTTTTATGTACTTACAAAAAAAAATTCTCACTGATTTTATCTTTAAAGTTTGCTGAGTGGAAACGTACCTCAAAGACAGGTTTCACTTCTGACGCCATCGTAGCATGAACAGAAGCTTCTCATCCGCTCACTTTGCTAGTGTGTGCAGTGAGTAGCTGGTGCATCGCAATATCGCCCTCTGTCCGTATGGGAGTATAATGACATCTGGGAGTCACAAAATACATTTCCTTAAGCGATTCTATCTATTATCCTCATGAAGTGGTCATGCTACACAATTTTAGGCCAAACTCATCCCGAATTATTCACAGAAAATCATGTGATCCAACAAAATCAAAGTTGGATACGACAAAAGTTTTTAAACATTCAGATAGCAACATGATAATTGTGCATTTTAAACATACAGTGCCTTCGGAAAGTATTCACACCACTATAATTTTTCCACATTTTGTTACGTTACAGCCTTAATCTATTTTTTTTATTCCCTCATCAATCTACACACAATACTCCATAATGACAAAGAAAAAAGTTTTTTTTTTTTTTGCTAATTAATAATTTAAAAAAATGAAATATCACATTTACACAAGTTTTCAGATCCTTTACTCAGTACTTTGTTGAAGCACCTTTGGCAGCGATTACAGCATCAAGTCTTCTTGGGGAGTTTTTGCTTTGTCATTATGGAGTTGGATGGGAAGCTCTGTCACGTTGGATGGGGAGTGTTGTTGCACAGCTATTTTTCAGGTTTCTCCAGAGATGTTTGATCGGGTTCAAGTCCGGGCTCTGACTGGGTTACTCAAGGACATTCAGAGACTTGTCCCAAAACCACTCCTGCGTTGTCTTGGCTGTATGCGTAGGGTCGTTGTCCTGTTGGAAGGTGAGCCTTCGCCCCCAGTCGAAGGTCCTGAGAGCTCTGGAGCAGGATTTCATCAAGGATCTTTCTTGGCTCCATTCATCATTGCCTTGATCCTGACTAGTCTCCCAGTACCTTCCGCTGAAATACATCCCCAATTCATGGTCCTGCCACCACCATGCTTCATCATCTTGGTTTTGTTAGACCTCGTTTCTCATGGTCTGAGAGTCTTTAGGTGCATTTTGGCAAATTCTAAGCGGGCTGTCATGTGCCTTTTACTGAGGAATGGCTTCCGCCTTGTCAATCCACCATAAAGGCCTGATTGGTGGAGTGCTGCAGAGATGGTTGTCCTTCTGGAAGGTTCTCCCATCTACACAGAGGAACTCTAGAGCTCTGTCAGAGTGACCATTAGGTTATTGGTCATCTCCTTGACAATGGCCCTTCTCCCCTGATTGCTCAGTATGGTCAGGCGGCCAGCTGTAGGAAGTCTTGGTGGTTTCAAACTTCTTCCATTTAAGAATGATGGAGGCCACTGTGTTCTTGAGGATCTTCAATGCTGTATATTTTTTTTGCTACCCTTCCCCAGTTATGTGCCTCGAATCAATCCTGTCTCGGAGCTCTAAGGAATATTATTTTGTCCTCATGGCTTGGTTTTTGCTCTGACATCCACTGTCAACTGAAAATATTTGGCATGGGCCACCAGATCCTCAAAAAGTTCTATAGCTGAACCATCCTGACCAGCTGCATCACCGCCTGGTATGGCAACTGCTCGGCATCTGACCGTAAGGCACTACAGAGGGTAATGCGAACGGCCCTGTACATCACTGGGGCCAAGCTTCCTGCCATCCAGGAACTATATAATAGGCGGTGTCAGAGAAAAGCCCATAAAATTGTCAGACTCCAGTCACCCCAGATCCTCAAAAAGTTATATAGCTGAACCATCCTGACCAGCTGCATCACCGCCTGGTATGGCAACTGCTCGGCATCTGACCGTAAGGCACTACAGAGGGTAATGTGAACGGCCCTGTACATCACTGGGGCCAAGCTTCCTGCCATCCAGGAACTATATAATAGGCGGTGTCAGAGAAAAGCCCATAAAATTGTCAGACTCCAGTCACCCAAGACTGTTTTCTCTGCTACCGCACGGCAAGCGGTACCAAGTCTAGGACCAAAAGGCTCCTCAACAGCTTCTAACCCCAAGCCATAAGACTGCTGAAAAATTCATAAAAATCACCACCGGATTATTTACATTGACACCCCCCCTGCACACTGACTCAGTACCGGTGCCCCCTGTATATATCCTCGTTATTCTTATTCTTATTGTGTTACTTTTTAATATTACTTTTTATTTTAGCCTACTTGGACTCCCAGGGATGTTCTCTGTTTAGTGAGTCCGTCAGATCAGAGGCAGTAGGGACGCCCAGGGATGTTCTCTTGATAAGTGTGTGAATTGGACCATTTTCCTACCTGCTAAATATTCAAAATGTGATTTTGGGTGTCAGGGGAAATGTATGGAGTAAAAAAGTACATTATTTTCTTTAGGAATGTAGTGGAGTAAAAGTAAAACTTGTCCAAAATATAAATATTAAAGGAGTACTTTAAAGTATTTTTACTTTATGTACTTTACACCACTGATGCCAACTGAGCCTAAATGCTGCAATTGTGATGGTGAACATGCGCCCAAATTTCTGAAGTGCCCTGTAAATAATAAAGGGTGAAGGAGACGGGTGTGGCAAGAATGTCTCCTATCCGGAGGTGGTGTGAAGATTGGAAGAAAGGAGTGAAGTTGAAGAAATAATGTTAGGAGGAGTATAGACACCAGAGAATATTCCTTTTCAACAGAGGGATCCTGACATGTCCCATGAATTTGGACGACTTTGCATCATTTATTGCAATGGTCATCAACTGTACAGCGCAAAAAGAGAGGACATCAGAGAAAATACGCTTTGTTGTGAGTACGGCTGAGTGTTTTGGGGGATTTTACAGCAGAATCATTACAAGCAGCAGAGCCCCACCTGTTTTGAGCCCCACATTTTTTGTAAAAAATACATGTTTTGCATGTTATTTGGGCATTAATACATGTCACATATCAGTTTGCAAACAATGTAAAAAAAATCTTTAATTGAGTTAATAAAGCCGTATACAAACATGGTCTCTGTTTTGTGAAGTAAGGCAACTCCAAAATGCAGGTGTTTCAGCCTAGCTCAGTGCTTTCTGTGGTGGTGCGGCAAGCCAGCAGAAAATAAGGAGCGTTGCGCCGTGATTGGCTCAGTGTTCTGTCACTCATGGGACACTATGTCAACGCCAACTCTAAGAGTAGAGCTAGAAAATTCTAGCCCCTTGGGTGCTGTCATAGTTACATTAGAAGTGCCCATCCAAGAAGGCTCAAGGTCATTGGCCCCAGATAAAGTGACGTCAAATCACGTTATATGTACAGTAGCTTTGATTGGACTGATCATGTCAACATCATACTTTCAAAATCTTAGCTAGCAGTCATCATCATGAATTAAGTCAACAGTCTACTGGAAAATCCTTTTTAATCCTTGTCATATGAAGAGCAATATACTGAAGAGAAGGTATAGATAAAACGTATCGGTTCTCATCGACCATTGGATATAAACATTACACAACAAGTTGGAAATCGCAAATTCAACAATGAGTGTTTTGGAAGGAATCAGTGACAGTGGCTAACTGCAAGCATCGCACACCAATCACTAGCCTGCTATTCAGTGGAGTGGCTGTGTGATCCCAAATCTAGGATTAGGGGTCTCTTTTCCAAGTTTAAAATGATAAACATTCAACATTGGCCATGCTGTGAATGAAGCATGATTTGTGCCGCGCTCAACAACAACTGTTAACTGCGGAAACTTGACTTCTGTGAGTTCAAGACAACTGGGAAGTCGGGAGTAAACAAGCTCCGACTGGGAAAATATGTTTTGAACGGTCATCCAACTCGGAATTGTAAACACCATAAATCTAGAGTGCCAGACTTTGATGACAAAATGTGCCCACAAAGGACCGCTACCTTCCTGTTCAAGTGAGCGCAGCACAACAAGGTCCAAAAATGTATTGTATGCTGCTGCATAAATGATGTAATATGCCAGGGAGATATGTATACTGTAGCTAAGAAAGTAATACTAAGTGTATGTTGTGTAGTAAGATGTTAGTAGCCCATGTGCCTCACCCTAATACTTTGGTATATTAATCCCTCTTAATTTCACCTACTGTTCTGACTTGGTGGTGCCCATGTAGCCTATAACCTGTTTTAGAGAAATATAATCATTGAATACTGTAAGAGCTTTCGTTGTCTGCTTATATGCCACCTTTAATTATCCTACGGTTCTACAGGGAGAACACTGTAAGTACAGCCCATATTCTGAATTCTGTCGCTGTACATTTCAAAAGTGCTAAACGAATAGTTATATTGACTACGTCTGTCATAACTCGCTTGTTAATGTCTTAATCAAAATTATGGATTGTCTCTCATCTGCTTGTTTAAGCAAGTCAGCCATATCAGCTATGTTTTTTTAAAAGGCAGTAAATGAGGCAGAATAAACCCTGCCAGACAAGGCTCCGCTGTGTAGCAGTGGTAAGATGTTGTGACTGCCATTGGGACAGCTTTATGTAGGCTCGAACAGTTTTGTCACCGTTATTGTGCAATTAATGTATTGTTTAGTGTTGTGGCTTTGCTGGCATTCATCCCATTTTTTTTTTACATACCAAAATCGCCACTGTTGTAGGGATGTGATTTGAACTGTGACTGAAGGAGTGGGATTGTTTTTAATTTATTTTGTATGATTTAATTTCACTACCCCATACAGTAGGTGGTGGAAATACACTTATAGGCTGCCATAAAACCTTAAAGAAGATCTTCATGACAGTCAGGAAGAGGTTCAGAGATGTAAACAGTGCTGAAGTCCTTGCTGCTGTCATTTCTTCAACTGCTGCCGGGACATGAAGAGCATAAAGAGCCCACAGAAGATACATGTCTGTTGTTAATTGTTTTGTTAATTTATCAAATAAGGATGTGACAATGTAAGTGTGAACATCTATTTTTCTTCAGAGGTGATAATCACTCATCACATGGTTTGTTGGAGAACATTAAGTTATCAGCTCACATCCAGGTAGACCTAGCCTTATCAGCCAGGGAAACTAATTGTTCTCACTTTATGATTGAACAGATTTGTCTGCCTGACTGAGGTTCTTTACCTGAATGACTAGAATTTTCTTGTGATCGCAACACGACTACATATTTAGCTCAAATAGAGATATAATTAGATCCCCAGATCCTCAAAAAGTGTAACAGCTGCACTATCGAGCGCAATGTTACATCACCACCTGGTGCTCAAAACAGGTCTTGAATGACCGGTCGCCACTGGTTAAGGCGCTACAGAGGGTAGTGCGTATGGCCCTGTACATGACTGGGGCCAAGCATTCGCCATCCAGGACCTACAGTATATACTCGGCGCTGTCAGAGGAAGGGCCAAAACATTGTCAGACTCCAGTCACCCAAGTCATAGACTGTTGTCTCTGCTACCGCACAGCAAGCGGCACCAGAGCGCCAAGTCTAGGTCCTTAACAGCTTCTGCCCCCAATCCAAAAGACTGCTGAACAATTAATCAACTGGCCACCCGGACTGATTGCATTGACACCCCCACACCCCCATGATGTTACACTGCGGCTACTCACTGTTTATTACCTAAACATAGTCACTTTACCCCTACCTACATGTACAAATTACCTCGACTAACCTGTACCCCTGCACATTGACTCTGTATTTTAATGTCTTATTTTTTATTTTATGTTTTACTTTAGTTTATTTTGTAAATACTTTATTAACTCTATTTTTTAAAACTGCATTGTTGACTAAGGTTTTGTAAGTAAGCATTTCACGGTAAGGTCTACTACACCTGTTGTATTCGGCGCATGTGACAAATAAAAATCTATTTGATTTGAGATGGTGTTTTCTTTGAAAAGATGGGCCTGGCTGAGAATTGTATTTATTTTTTATTTAACCTTTAACTATAGATTAGAACATTCCATTTTCTGCCTGAGAGTGGTGCTGTTTACCGCAATTTTCTGGATTACCTTCTGACCAGAACAATATTACTTATTTTACTCAACTATAGATATAAATCAATTATGTTTTAGCTAAACAGATGGTGCTCAAAACAGGTCCTGAATGACCGGTCGCCACTGGTTAAGAGAGTATGGTATTTGGGCAGTCTGCCAGGTCTAAGCCACTCCTGGTTCTACTCATCTCCATATCCGGTGTTTATAAACTGCAGCTCAGAAAAGATAATCGCGTCGCGCGTGAACATGCACTCATATGCCCGTGCACGTAATGAAACTCGCGCTTTCCAGCAGCCTCCTCTGTGGGGACCAGTCCAGACAATATATGGGTGTGATGGCACTCTTCATAGGCGCACGTCATTTTAAAACAAGACAATTAATTATCTAGTCTCTCAGTAAAGGTTTAGTTACAACTCTGGACTAATGCAAGATGGAAAGCAATGGATTGACATTGACTAGTGATGTATATATTGCATTTAAAATGTTGATTAGCTGGGCGCACTGGGCAATGTGGATGCACATCTCTCCGTACATAATAACCATCAAGTATTCAGCCAAGCCATAGCATAAATAATATTTTATATTTGAAAATGTATAAAAGGAAATCTGGGGGAGCCAGTTTGAATGGGCCTGATGCAGCTGATAAAATTAATAATAGTATTGTTATCTATAATTTACAGGTGCTATGCTTACGTTTGTCAGTAGAAAGGATGCTGCATCATCAGCCAGTACAAGCAAAGACTCAGTTGATCTACATCCAGCCTCAGCCAGTACGAACACAGACCCAGTACTGGCAGCTTCAGCAAGTACTAACACAGACCAAGTACAGCTGGCTTCAGCAAATACTAACATAGACCCAATACACCCATCTTCAGCAAGTACTAACACAGACCCAGGTGAAGTACAGGCAGCCTCAGCCAGTACTAGCACAACTAGAGGTGTTCAGCCAGCATCAGATACAAGCAGCTCAGACCCTAATAGAGCAGTTGCTGCTCCACCAAATGACCCAGCAGATTGGCCCCCAGTCTTAACATACTTTATAAGGACTGAGTTAGTGCTCAGAAGTCCATTCAACCAGGACTGGATTTTTCTTACCCTAAAGACAAGTCTAGCAAAGATTCAGTTGGCCGAGGCTGCCTGTACTTCACCTGGGTCTGTGTTAGTACTTGCTCAAGATGGGTGTATTTGGTCTATGTTAGTATTTGCTGAGGCCAGCTGTACTTGATCTGTGTTAGTTCAGGTTTATTACAGAGACAGCTGTCAAATGGGGAAAAGATTACCAGGAGCTGGATTTCATACTCACTCAAAACAATGCTGTGTAATTGTTTTACTGTATGCTCTTTTCTACAAAATATTACAAAATAATAAAGGAAGGCGTGAATGACTGGTCAAATATCAACACCATTCTGAAACACCATGAGGGTAGTCCTGAACACACAGACAATGTGATTAAGTGGAGAGAACTTGATCCGCACCTAACGGACTCGAGAGAGAGAGGCGAAGGTTGAGAGCCATACGTCCTTCAAAACTCAACCCAACCTAGCCGCACTGCTTCTTGACACAACGCACACCCAGCCCGGAAGCCAGCCGCACCAATGTGTCGGAGGAAACACCGTACCCCTGGCAACCTGGTCAGTGTGCACTATGCCCGGCCCGCCACAGGAGTCGCTAGTGCGCAATGATATCCCTGCCGGCCAAACCCGCCCTATCCCGGACGACGCTAGGCGAATTGTGCGTCGCCGCATGGACTTCCCGGTCCTGGCCGGCTGCAACAGAGCCTGGGCTCGAACCCAGAATTTCTGGTGGCACAGCTAGCACTGCGATGCAGTGCCTTAGACCACTGCGCCACCCGGAGGCCCCAGGTACAGACTCTTGACCAGATACAAATTATAATTTTGGAGACTGAAAGAAACAGATGGCAGGATGTCCATACACATTTAAATATCACCCAGTCTCTGGCTGAAAGAAACCTAGCATTCAGGGGTTCAACCTCTTCTAACCAGATAATGGAAACTTCCTAAAAGAGTTTGAATTACTGGCAAAATTTGACCATGTTTTGGAAAATCATCTCAGCAAAATTAAAGATGGAGAGACACATGCTCATTACCTTGGGAAGCGCACACAGAATGATCTGATACAGATTGTGAGTGTCAAGATTCTGGAAGCAATAGTGACTCAAGTAAGATTCTCAAAGTACTTCTCCATTATCTTGGACTGTACACCTGACATTAGTCACCAAGAGCAAATGTCCATTATTCTGAGCTGAGAAGCGTGGCTTTAAAGGGAAAGCTAGAGATCAAGGGGCACTACCTCGGCTTTGTGAACATTGGGGTTACAACAGGCTTGAATCTGTCCACTGTCATCTAAGATAAGCTGAACAAGCTGAAGATTCCATTTGAAGATTGCAGTGGGCAAGCTTATGATAATGAGAACAACATGAAGGGCAAGCACCATTGAGTACAAGCCAGACTGCTCAAAAAAAATCCCAGAGTAGCGTTCATCCCATGTGGAGCACATTCTCTAAACCTTGTCATTGCAGATGCTGCCAAATCTTCAAAAGATGCAGTTGGGTTTTTTGGGCATGTGCAAAAGCTCTTCACCTTCTTTTCAGCTGGCACACAAAGATGGAGTGTTTTGAAAAAACATGTGAACATAACTGTGAAGTCATTGAGTGACACAAGACGAGAGAGTCGGCTCCAAAGTGTTCTTGCAATCAGGTATCAGACTTCTGAGGTTCGGGAGGCATTACTAGAAGCCAGACAGACGATCAACGATCATGTGGCCAAAGTGGAGAAACAAGCACTTGCAGAGGAAGTTGTGTCCTACCGCTTCTTGATTTGCTGTGTCGTATGGTGTGAGATACTGACAATGACCAACAAGGTGAACAAGCTCCTCAAATCCGCCTCAATGCAGTTGGCACACGAGATTCAGAAATGACCTGATCTGCCATCAGATACGATGACTGCCTTTGAGCTGCTTTCCTTTCTCTGTGAGACAAACCTGGAGGAACTCTATCCGAAACGTTGGATAGCCCTAAGAATTGCAGTAGCATCGGCAGAGAGGAGCTTTTCAAAATTAATGCTCATCAAAAGCACTAGTCTCAACTTCAACAGTGAAGAGGCGACTCAGGGATGCTGGCCTTCTAGGCAGAGTTCCTCTGTCCAGTGTCTGTTCTTTTGTCCATCTTAATCTTATATTGTTATTGGCCAGTCTGAGATATGTCCTTTTCTTTGCAACTTTTTCTTTTAACACCAAAGAGGTGTTAAACAAATCAAAATATATTTTACATTTGAGATTCTTCAAAGTAGCCACCCTTTGCCTTCATGACAGCTTTGCACACTCTTGGAATTCTCTCAACCAGCTTCATGAGGTAGTCACCTGAAATGCATTTCAATTAACAGGTGTGCATTGTTAAAGTTAATTTGTTGAATTTCTTTCCTTAATGTGTTTGAGCCAATCAGTTGTTTTGTGACAAGGTAGAGGTGGTCTATAGAAGATAGCCCTATTTGGTAAAAGACCAAGTCAATATTATGTCAAGAACAGCTCAAATATGCAAAGACAAATGACAGTCCATCATTACTTTAAGACCCAGATTTACTTCTGCTGCAGAGGATAAGTTCTTTAGAGGCAACTGAACTTCAGATTGCAGTCCAAATAAATGCTTCACAGAGTTCAAGTAACAGACGCATCTCAATATCAACTGTTCAGTGGAGACTGTGTCAATCAGGCTTTTATGGTCAAATTGCTGGGGGAAAAAAACTCTACTAAAGGACCTATAAGAAGAAGGGACTTGCTTGGGCTAAGAAACACGAGCAATGGACTTTTTTCTGATGAGTCCAAAATATAGATTTTGGACCCAACCACCATATCTTTGTGAGACGCAGAGTAGGTGAACGGATGATCTCCGCATGTGTAGTTCCCACCGTGAAGCATGGAGGAGGAAGTGTGATGGTGTGAGGGTGCTTTGCTGGTGTCACTGTCTGTGATTTATTTAGAATTCAAGGCACACTTAAGCAGCATGGCTACCACAGCATTCTGAAGCGATACGCCATCACATCTGGTTTGCGCTTAGTGGGACTATCATTGTTTTTCAACAGGACAATGACCCAACACACCTTCAAGCTGTGTAATGGCTATTTGACCAAGAAGGAGATTGATTGAGTTCTGCATCAGATTACCTGGCCTCCGCAATCACCCAACCTCAACCCAATTGAGATGGTTTGGGATGAGTTGGACAACATAGTGAAGGAAAAGCAGCCAACAAGTGATCAGCATATGTGGGAACTCTTTCAAGACTGTTGGAAATGCATTCGTCATGAAGCTGGCTGAGAGAATGACAAGAGTATGCAAAGCTGTCATGAAGGCAAAGGGTGGCTACTTTGAGTAATCTAAAATATTTTTTGGTTAGTTTAACACTTTTTTGGTTACTACATGATCTCATATGTGTTATTCCATGATTTTGATGCCTTCACTATTATTCAACAATGTAGAATTCTACGACCGACCGGGACACACAAGTTCAGCAGCACTCCATATTTGGTTTTCACCTGGTTGAGTGTTTCAAATCTCTCATCCACGGATTTCACAGGAGTCGACCACAATGTTGAAGTAGTTGACTTCAAGGTTTTTCAGTGCGTCAGTCACTGGTTCATTAGGAGCCTCATAGCTGAAATGCCTCTTGCTGTTTCTCAGTCTCTTCTCTTTCAGAACAGCCTCCACATTAATTTCTTCACAAATGCTTTGGCTGTTGTCTGGACTTCAGAGAATCCAGTTTCCCGGTATGTAATGAGGGAGGCCATTGCATTTGCGATTTAATTCACTGCAATATCCAACTGCATTGAGCTGAAGATGGTCCTGCTGAGATACAGAAGAGCTGGAAAGAGTTCAGCAGGAAACACCATCTTGGGCAGAGAGGAGTTTGACCTGAGGACAGCTGCTCAGTGTTTGAAGAGACAGGGAGAAGTAGCACAGAAGCAAGTCACTGTGCTTGACACTCCAGGCTGGTGGGTTATTGCCACTGTAGTGTGGACTCCTGAACTGGTTAAACAGGAGATTGTGCTCAGTGTGTCTCTGTGTCCTCCAGGATCTTACACTCTCCTTCTGGTCATAGCAGTCTGTATACTTCTGGCCCTTCCTTGGACACTGTGCTAACAAACCTCCAAACAAGCTTCAATGCCATACAACACTCCTTCCGTGGCCTCCAACTTCTCTTAAACTCTAGTAAAACCAAATGCATGCTTTTCAACCGTTCGCTGCCCGCACCTGCCCGCCCAACTAGCATCACCACCCTGGACGGTTCTGACCTAGAATATGTGGACAACTCTAAATACCTAGGTGTCTGGCTAGACTGTTAATTCTCCTTCCAGATTCATATTAAACATCTCCAATCCAAAATCAAATCTAGAATCGTCTTTCTATTCCGCAACAAAGCCTCCATCACTGACACCGCCAAACTTACCCTAGTAAAACTGACTATCCTACCGATCCTCGACTTCTACAAAATAGCTTCCAATACTCTACTCAGCAACTGGATGCAGTCAATCACAGTGCCATCCGTTTTGTTACCAAATCATCTTATACCACCCACCACTGCGACCTGTATGCTCTAGTCGGCTGGCCCCCGCTACATATTCGTCGCCAGACCTACTGGCTCCAGGTCATCTATAAGTCTATGCTAGGTAAAGCTCCGCCTTATCTCAGCTCACTGGTCACGATAGCAACACCCACCGGTAGCACACGTTCCAGCAGGCATATCTCACTGATCATCCCCAAAGCCAATACCTTAATTGGCCGCCTTTCCTTCCAGTTCTCTGCTGCCAGTAACTGGAACGAATTGCAAAAATGGCTGAAGCTGGAGACTTATATTTCCCTCACCAACTTTAAACATCAGCTATCTGAGCAGCTAACTGATCACTGCAGCTGTACATAGTCCATCTGTCAATAGCCCACCCAATCTACCTACCTCATCCCCATATTGTTTTCATTTACTTTTCTGCTCTTTAGCACACCAGTATCACTACTTACACATCATGCACCAATTTGTAAGTCGCTCTGGATAAGAGCGTCTGATAAATGACTTAAATGTAAATGTAATCATCTGCTCATTTATCACTCCAGTGTTAATCTGCTAAATTGTAATTCTTCGCTACTATGGCCTATTTATTGCCTACCTCCTCATGCCTTTTGCACACACTGTATATAGACTTAATTTTTTTTTACTGTGTCAGTGACTTGTTTATTGTGTTATTGGCTTGTTTATTGTTTATTCCATGTAATTCCATGTGTAACTAATATAAATATATATATATATATGCCATTTAGCAGACTCTGTGTTGTTGTCTGTGTCACACGGCTTTGCTTTATCTTGGCCAGGTCCCAGTTGTAAATGACAACTTCTCAACTAGCCTACCTGGTTAAATAAAGGTGAAATAGAAAATAAATCAAGTCAATGATTCATTCACTGAGAAACAGAGTAGTAGAGGAACACCTGGATCTTCTCAGTGAGAAAGTCTGGAGTCACACTATAGTGCTGTTCACCTATGGGGACTGTCTGGGGGACACAACCATTGAGCAGCACATTGAGAGAAGGGGAGGCCCTCCAGTGGCTTGTTGAGAAATGTGGAAACAGGTATCATGTCCTGAATAATAAGAACAGGGGTGATGTCACTCACGTCACAGAGCTGCTGGAAAAGATGGAGGACATGGTGGCAGGAAAGAGAGGTGGTGTGTTTCAGTCTAATGAAGAGGAGCAGGAACAATCTGCTATAATCAGGAAGACAGACAGCATGAAGGGGCTTCCTCCAGTCAGTAAGAAACATTCTAACGAACCTGTATTGATATACTAAACTGTATCACTTTAATTGATTGTATATAGTCTTTACTTCAACTGCTTTATGTCCATATTATTTTTACTTGGTCGGGTCGCTCAAAAAGGATACATACTGTAGCTTTAAGTACACATACATTTTATGTAATTAATTCAGCATTTAACTAGGTTTGAACTACCATTGACCTTATGTTGTTTTTCTCAATCACATTCAAGCATAGTTTGGAACAATGTTGTCGGTTTTCAAAACTGTGTTCACAAGACACTGAACTATTTGGCATTTTGAAAACAATACGGGCCTGATTCAGATTTAGGAAAGGTACTCTTTCCCATGCACACATTTCCTACGCACTTCTCAGTAGTTGGTATTCAGACTTACCTTATGCAGGTGCGTAATGTGCTTTGCAGGCCTGGTTCCCTTGTGTGCGCTGAATAAATTTAATTAAACCACTGAAAACCCACCCACTTGCTGGCCAACAGATTTTCTCATGGAATTTTCATTTAATATGGTTTTCAGTACATCCCTTTAAATACGGTGTACCTCTTAATTAGACTTTTGTCGACACCAGAAAAAGGGAAAGGGGATACCTAGTCAGTTGTACATCTGAATGCATTCAACTGAAATGTGTCTTCCGCATTTAACCCAACCCCTCTGAATCAGAGCGGTGCAGTGGGCTGCCTTAATAGACACACGTCATGGGCGCCTGGGGAACAGAGTTCAGTATATAGGGATCAGTGAAAGAAAGCAATCTAAATATAACAATATTCAGCTCCATTTCTGCACCAACTGGCAGATAAAAAAATACTCTTGATTTTGTAGTCTTTGGACAAATTTTAAGGTTAGGAAAGTATGTATGTACAGGTTTGGAGACCCTTCACCCACAAAATATATTGATGAATAAAAAAAAGTGGTTTGATTCATCCTGAAAGTTGTAATATTCAATTTCAATGCATTAAATATTGGAAGGTGGAAAAAAGTGTACAATATGGGTTGAACAATAGTCCTATTAATCTAGCCTAATCATGGGACTGTATGGCAGCGATTACAGCCTCGAGTCTTCTTGGGTATGATGCTACAAGCTTGGCACACCTGTATTTGAGGAGTTTCTCCCATTCTTCTCTGCAGATCCTCTCAAGCTTTATCAGGTTGGATGGGGTGCGTCGCTCTACAGCTATTTTCATGTTTCTCCAGAGATGTTCGATCGATCGGGTTCAAGTCCAGCCTCTGGCTGGGCCACTCAAGGACATTCAGAGACTTATCCCAAAGCCACTCCTGGGTTGTCTTGGCTGTGTGCTTAGGATCATTGTCCTGTTGGAAGGTGAACATTCACCCCAGTCTGAGGTCCTGAGCGCTCTGAAGCAGATGTTCATCAAGGAGCTCTCTATACTTTGCTCCGTTCATCTTTCTCTCGATCCTGACTAGTCTCCCCGTCCCTGCCACTGAAAAACATCCCCACAGCATGATGCTGCCACCACCATGCTTCACCATAGGGATGGTGCCAGGTTTCCTCCAAACGTGATGCTTGGCATTCAGGCCAAAGTTTTCAATCTTGGTTTCATCAGACCAGAGAATTTTGTTTCTCATGGTCTGAGAGTCCTTCAGGTGCCTTTTGGAAAACTCCAAGTGGGCTGTCATGTGCCTTTCAGTGAGGAGTGGCTTCCGTCTGGCCACTCTACCATAAAGGCCTGATTGGTGGAGTGCTGCAGAGTTGGTTGTCCTTCTGGAAGTTTCTCCCATCTCCACAGAGGAACTCTGGTTACCTCCCTGATCAAGACCCTTCTCCCCCGATTGCTCAGTTTGGCTGGGCGGCCAGCTTTAGGAAGAGTCTTGGTGGTTCCAAACTTCTTACATTTAAGAATGATGGAGGCCACTGTGTTCTTGGGGACCTTCAATGCTGCAGAAATGTTTTGGTACCCTTCCCCAGATCTGTGCCTCGACACAATCCCGTCTCTGACCTCTATGGACAATTCCTTCTTGGCTTTTGCTCTGACCTGCACTGTCAACTTTGCACCAGGCGCAACGGGCTCAAAGCATCCTGCCTCTAGCCCATCCGTAAAGGATTTTCTGAATTTTGGGAAGTGTGTAAGTGGACGGATTTCCTCGTCCTTCTCACCAGCCGTGATTTTGGCCAGCTCCATGGTAAAAAAATGTGACCTTCCTGTTGCAGAAACGTCCTATCCCCGAGCTTGAGTAAATTACATTACGAAGCTGCTCCCGAATGTAATATATCCGAACATGGAAATATATTATATTGTGGTCCATGTGGGTTTTAATGATGTTATGAAGGGCAGCACTGAACAGTTGAAACTGGATTTTAAAGAGCTGATTGACTCTTCCAGATACCCATCATATCTGGCCCCTGTGCACTCTCTGAATCATGGCATTTAACATTTTAGCAGGATTTAAACTCTTCACAATTGGCTACGTGATTCTTGCAGCTCAATGAGTATAACTTCTGTTGACAATTGATACTTTTTAGAAACAATACACGTTATATAAGGATGGGATCCAACCAAATCATTTGAGTTCCTGGATCCTTTCACAGCAGTATTAGGCTGCGTTCAAAAATGTAAAATGTTTATTTTACCTTTATTTAACTAGGCAAGTCAGTTAAGAACAAATTCTTATTTTCAATGACGGCCTAGGAACAGTGGGTTAACTGCCTGTTCAGGGGCAGAACGACAGATTTGTACCTTGCCAGCTCGGGGGTTTGAACTTGCAACCTTCCGGGTACTAGTCCAGCACTCTACCCTGCCACATTCAAACAATGACCCAAGCCCAGATCAGCTAATCCCTACCATAGTGGCAAATATACATTACACCAGGATTGTTGGTAGACACAATAAAGGTAACCTAATTGATGTCTCTCTAACTGTCCTGAATGCCTCTGCTGATCCTACAGCTATTGTATGCAGTAATCATGTGCCTATGAACCAGATTTATACAGTTAGCACTGAGGCGGTGTGCCCTTGAAGGAAGTCCACTGTCTGCAGCTCACCCTGCACTAACATAAATAACATGGACATATCTACTTCTGCTAAGCTTCCCAGTAAAGCAATGAAAACAAGCATCCCAGAAGAAAAGTGCTCAAAACAGCCCACGTTAACATATATAGCTTAAGAAACAAGGTTCATGAAATCAATAATTTGCTAGTTACAGGTGACATTCATAATCTGACTATATCTGAAACTCGCTTAGATAATACCTTCGATGATAGAGTTGTAGCAATACAAGGTTATAACATTTACATGAAATACCAATGGTGGAGGTGTTGCTGTTCATAATCAGAACCACATTCCTGTGAAGGGGCTCCCGAGTGGTGCAGCGGTCTAAGGCACTGCATCTCAGTGCTTGAGGCGTCACTACAGACACCCTGGTTCAATTCCAGGCTGTATCACAACCAGCCGTGATTGGGAGTCCCATAGGGTGGCGCACAATTTACCCAGCGTCGTCCGGGTTTGGCCAGGGATAGGCTGTCATGTTCTTAACTGACTTGCCTAGTTAAATAAAGGTTAAATAAATTTAAAATACAAAGATTTGAGATGACCTCATGTTAAATGCTGTTGAAGTAATATGGCTACAGGTTCATCTGCCTCATCTAAAGCCCATTCTTGTGGGAAGCAGCAAGAGACCAACTGCTAACAGTCAGTATCTGGATAATGTGGGAAATGCTTGATAATGTATGCAATATTAACAGAGGTAGATTTTCTGGGTGATTTAAATAGACTGGCTTTCATCAAGCTGCCCACTCAAGAAAAAACTTCAAACTAACCAGTGCCTGCAACATGGTTCAGGTTATCAATCAACCCACCAGGGTAGTTACAAACAGCACAGGAATGAAATCAACATGTATTGATCACATCTTTACTAATGCTACAGAAATTAGCTTGAAAGCAGTATCCAGATCCATCGGATGTATTGATCACAATATAGGAGCTATACCTAGGAAAACCAAAGTTCCAAAGTCTAGGCCTAATATTGTGTATTATGTTTTGATTCCTATTTTGTTAATGTAAAGAATATTTGTTGGTCCATGGTGTGTAATGAGAAAACAGATGTTGCACTTGGCACATTTAAATGACTTATTCCAGTTACTAATAAGCACACACCCATTAAGAAAATTACTCTAAAAACTGTAAAATCCCAGTGGATTGATGAGGAATTTAACAATGTTATGGTTGTGAGGGATGAGGCACAAGGAATGGCAAATAAGTCTGGGAGCACAGCCAATTGGCAAATGTATGGCAAATTGACAAATCATGTGAATAAAAAGAAGAATAAACTACACTATGAAACAAAGATAAATGACATGAAGAATGATAGTAAAAAGCTTTGGAGGACCTTAAATGACATTTTTGGGGGAAAGAGCAACTAACTCAACTACATCATTAATTGAATCAAATGGATCATTCATCACAAAACCAACTGATATTGCAAACTACTTTAATTATTATTTCATTGGCAAGATAAGCAAACTTAGGCATGACATGCCAGCAACAAACGCTGACACTACACATCCAAGTATATCTGACCAAATGAATTAAAGACAAACATTGTAATTTTGAATTCCGTAAAGTGAGTGTGGAAGAGGTGAAACAATTATTGTTGTCTATAAACAATGACAAGCCACTGGAGTCTGACAACTTGGAGGGAAAATTACTGAGGATAATATGGCAAATAGGAGTTGCACTATTTTCAATTTAAGCCTACTAGAAAGTGTGTGCCCCCAGACTTGGAGGAAAGAAAAAGTTTTTTAAATTGTTTGACCAGATACAATGCTATTTTACAGTAAACAAATTGATAAACTTTCAGCATGCTTATAGGGAAGGACATTCAACAAGCACAGCACTTACACAACTGACTGATTGGTTGAAAGAAATTGACAATAAAAATATTGGGGGAGGGGGGGCTGTTTTGTTAGACTTCAGTGCGGCTTTGCCATTATCAATCATAGTCTGCTGCTGGAACAACATGTGTGTTATGGCTTTACACCCCCTGCTATATTGTGGATAAAGAGCTACCTGTCTAACAGAACACAGTGTTCTTTAATGAAAGCCTCTCCAACATAATCAGGAATTCCCCAGGTAAGCTGTCTAGGCCCCTTAAGTTTTTCAATCTTTACTAATGAAATGCCACTGACTTTGAGTAAAGCCAGTATGTCTATGCATGCGTATGACTCAACACTATACATGTCAGCTACTACAGCGCCTGAAATGACTGCAACCTTTATATAGTTGCAGTTAGTTTTAGAGTGGTTGGCAAGGAATAAGTTAGAAATATTTAGGACTAAAACTAAAAGCATTGTATCTGGGACAAATCATTCACTAAACCCCAACTAAGTCCTGTAATAAATCATGTGGAAATTGAGCAAGTTGAGGTGACTTAACTGCTTGGAGTAACCCTGGATTGTAAACGGTCATGGTCAAAACATATTGATACAACAGTAGCTAAGATGGGGAGAAGTATGTCCATGATAAAGCACTGCTCTACCTTCTTGACAGCACTATCAACAAGGCAGGTCCTACAGGACCTAGTTTTGTCGCACCTCGACTACTGTTTAGTCGTGTGGTCAGGTGCCACATAAAGGGACTGGGGAAAATTGCAATTGGCTCAGAACAGGGCAGCACAGCTGGCCCTTGGTTGTACACAGATAACTAATATTAATAATATGCATTTTAATCTCTCCTTGCTCAAAGTAGAGGAGAGATTGACTTCATCACTACTTGTATTTATGAGAGGTTGAATGCAATGTTGAATTAAACATATTGAATGCACCGAGCTGTCTGTTTGAACTACAGCTCTGACACCCATGCATACCCCACAAGACATGCCGTAAGAAGTCTCTTCACAGTCCCCAAGTCCAGAAGAGATTATGGGAGGCACACAGTACTACATAGAGCCATGACTCCATGGACCTCAATTCCACATCAAGTAACGGATGAAAGCAGTCAAATGTTATTTAAAAAAAAAAAAAAAATACACCTTATGGAACAGCAGGGACCGTGAAGCAGCACAAACATAGGCACAGACATGCATACACACACACACACGATAACATAAGCACCATACACATGTATTTTTTACTGTAGATATGGGGTAGTGGTTGAAGTAGGTGCCTGAGAGAACACTGTGTTGTGAAAATGTTTTGTAATGTTTTTAAATTGCCTTAATGTTGCTGGACCCCAGGAAGAGTAGCTGCCGCCTTGGATCCATAATAAATACAATCTGTATGACCTTATATAGGCAGCTGTGCCTTTCCAAATCATGTCCAATCAATTGAATTTACCACAGGTGCATCCAGTTTACACAGATCATCCTTGAGATGTTTCTTCAACTTGTTAAGAGTCCATCCACTTGGAGTTTGCCAAAAGGCACCTAAAGGACTCTTTGACCATGAGAAACAAGATTCTCTGGTCTGATGAAACCAAGATTGAACTCTTTGGCCTGAATGCCAAGCATCACATCTGGAGGAAACCTGGTACCATCCCTAAGGTGAAGCATGGTGGTGGCAGAATCATGCTGTGGGGATGTTTTTCAGCGGCAGGGACTGGGAGACTAGTCAGGATCGACGGAAAGATGAATGTAGCAAAGTACAGAGACATTCTTGACGGGGGGAGGTGGCACACAGCCAAGACAACGCAGAAGTGGCTTCGGATAAGTGTCTGAATGTCCTTGAGTGGCCCAGCCAGAGCCCGGACTTGAACCCGATCGAACATCTCTTCAGAGACCTGAAAATATCTGTGCAGCAACGCTCCCCATCCATCCGACAGAGCTTGAGAGGATCTGCAGAGAATAATGGGAGAAACTCCCCAAACACAGGTGTGCCAAACTTGTAGCGCCATACACAAGAAGACTCGATGTGGTAATAGTTGCCAAAGGTGCGTCAACAAAGTACTGAGTAAAGGGTCTGAATACTTATGTAAATGTTTGTTAGTTTTTTAAAATGTTTTAATTAAACGTTTTGTTTTGTCATTATCAGGTATTGTGCGTATATTGACCAAGGGAAAAAAATCTATTTAATACATTTTAGTATAAGGCTGTAATGTAACCAAATGTGGAAAAAGGTAAGATGTCTAAATACTTTATTGTATTTCAAGTTTTGCAAAAGTGGGTCTAAGATATGAAATCCAGATACAAAGGCAAGAAAATGATCAGACATTCTGAAAACGTATTTAAGAATCAGACCAGTATTTTCCTATAGATCCACCAGTCAGACCAGCTCAGGACCCACAGGAAGCAGAGACTAGGGTCTAAAGAAGTTGAGAGCAAAGAGCAAAGATATATTTGATCCAAACAGTGAGCGTTACAGTTCTGACTAACCCTGGAGCAGAATCTATATTCTTAGTATTGTCAATTGCCCAGCTCCCATTCGTTGAGAAACATGTAAACCGCCACATTGTTTTGTTCCACTGTGAGTGGAGATGACATTTCTGAGCAGTCTCGGAGAAGCTCTGCATACGGCTCCCTGACATCACCCACAGCATCTGAACGGTTCTCTGCTGAAGTTGTCTCAATGTCCAATGGTGGAACAAACTCCCTCACGACGCCAGGACAGCGGAGTCAATCACCACCTTCCGGAGACACCTGAAACCCCACCTCTTTAAGGAATACCTAGGATAGGATAAGTAATCCTTCTCACCCCCCTTTAAGATTTAGATGCACTATTGTAAAGTGACTATTCTACTGGATGTCATAAGGTGAATGCACCAATTTGTAAGTCGCTCTGGATAAGAGCGTCTGCTAAATGACTTAAATGTAAATGTAAATGTAAACACCGCTCTGCGTTTGGGTCAGTTATAGAACCCCATCCAAGGTCTAGAACTCTCTCTCTGAGTTCTATAGCTGAGGCTGGGAGAAGTTCAGAGACCAAAGAAGATCCAGGAGAAGCCCTGGAGAGACACAGGGTGCTGTAGTCTTGACCAGACCCTGAGACATGAGAAGTGCTCCATCTACATCTCACACTTTCAACAGGAAACTCCTCCTAGTGTACCTCCTGACATTCTTTTCTGTGGCCAGGACAGAACACAAATACTGATTCCATTGAGCTTTGAGGCTCAGTCAGATCTTAGCCAATTCTCAAAATAGTTTAAATGTTGACCTTTGAATAATAAGGGGGATTACATTTACTCAGTCTGACAATTACTCTTAAATCAAATTAGTTTAACTTTGTTGCTTATTTTTTCCACAAGAATCACTTAAATTCAATTATGTTCATGTGGAATTTGAATATGATAGATCTAGGAGCCTTTGCTTCAGGAGGTTGTGACTGAATATATTGATGGATGTATTCATGGAAGTCTTTGAAGTAATGGCTTTGATGGTGTAGCCTAGCCTCTCTGTATGTAAGGCAGATGTATATCACTGTTTCACTATCTAATAAAACAAATCAAACTGAAAATCAGGGATGAGGAAAAGAGTTTTACACTTTCGTGTTAAACTTTTATTTTACATCTAAATTAAACACATAGGTCTGTCGGTTTATCCAAAAACACATTCACTATGATTAACTAAACTAAATCAGATTCAACTAAATCACTTAAATCATTTCAACAAGATCACAGTAATAACAAGCCAGACAAGATAAGCATTGAACAACATTTAAAATAATTAGAAAGACCATGGTGACATTTGTCCCATGCATAAAAAGCATTTTGACACAAGTCAAGACAGTACATAAGGCAGTAATTTAATACTGCAACTAGAGCTTGAATTTTAAAAAAAATGTATTACTAACTTTACCACACTGCAGAGTATTGTGATGTGGTCTTCCACAGTTCAGTGCTGTTTTGTGAGGAAAATGTCACCCTCTGGGCCACATAAAATCTGAGATCAAAGATCATGGGGAAGTCGAAGTCATTGACTTTCCAACCAAACAAACCAACATAAGTGTCAACAAGTCAGTCTAGAAACACAGGAAGACACGTCTTATGTGCCGATTAGAGGAAAGTAATATTAATAAATGCTTATAGGTTTACTAAATTTGATCAATTACCTGGATGAGTTGAACCTCTGCTATCAACAACCTCAACTTGTATAGATTGTGCATTTGGCCCCAGCTTCTTCCTGCAGTCCTCCAGCTGTACTCGAACTCTCTTGAGAGGCAGCAGTATCCTCCGAGCTCCACTGTTACAGCCAGGACTCAGTAATTTCCTGCAGTCCTTCAGCAGTACGGTCACCCTCTTGAGGGGCGAATTGGGATCAGGTTGGTGGGGAAGAGACAGGCCGGGACTGTCCTCACAATCCTAAAATAAAAGACAACATAAACAGACACTGTAGGTGGTGTCAAATGGAACAATATACATTGATGAACTACATAATTTTGTAATGTATGCTTACTACACTACCTCCTCGAGTTTCATAGACTCTGCATTTGGCCCCAGCAGGTTAATGCAGTCTTCCAGCAGCAGTGCAAGAGGCGGCAACGTGCACTGAGCGCCACTGTTACAGTCAGGACCCAGTGTGACCGTAGGTTCAGGATCAGGTTGGTAGGGAAGAGACAGGCTGGCACTGTCCTCACAATCCTAGAATAATAACAACAGATATTATGTAGGCTATATCTGTATAGAACAAACACTAGATTTCTGAAAAGTTGTAGCAAGAGGGACGTTATTGAATTGCGGTGGCATTTGGGCATGGCATTTTGGAAAAATGTACATAAACTAATATGGCAGCTTAATGACCAAATATTTTACCTTTATGACAACATTGTGCCACCAGCAAGGTAGTAATACATTTTAGGTAAATTAAAAAAACACATTTTATGGGGACCAGAGATCCTCAAATCGAAGGTCATTACACCTTTAAAGAACAATAACTAAAGTAATATGATTAGTAACTTTTATCACAATGTCATTTCATTTAAATTGAGTAACACCAATTGACACCTTGGTTAGACACCAAATTGTCAATGGAATTATCAAATCTATGATATAAAAGGATGTGATTATCTTATTTTTTTCTAGACCCCTCTCCCGATGGAGTTAATACTCAGGATCCTTCTTTGTAAAGAGCAATTTAAGGCAGAAACACCAGTGACAAACTAAGGGACATATTATATTTTGTAATAAATTAAAATTAGGTATTTGGAATAGACTTTGTTTTCATTTATTTAAATACTGGTTTACATTCTAGCATTCAAAATAATAGATATATCCCTAAATCATGTCACTACAACTACTGGGACAAGCCAACTGTACCCTTAGTAAAATGCCTGAACATCATTGATGAAAAGTTCATTATCAACAAAAACATTTATGTTCTGTAACAGTTAGTAATTTTAAAGTGTTTTACATGGTTGCAAGGGTGAGGGGTGCAAATTCCACCACAATTCAAGAACAACCCAAGTCTTATCTTTGGGAAATGACACACACATGAAGAGGATAAGCTAGCAAACCCAACAAGGTCTTTGCATTGGTGAAAAGTAGCCATCATATTCCTGCAAAAGAGTGCACTAGCTAGCTATCTTTTCTTTATGGGCTGTTGGAGGAAGCCTCCCAGGACAAGCTTCGCTTGGTAACATTCCTGTAAAATCAACCAGCAAGCTACAATTCGGCCTATTTTAAGGCAGGGCAAACCCGTTTTGTTGACTTCTGGTATATCAAATCAAAAATGTAAATTTCACCTTACAGTGAAATGCTTACTTACAAGCCCTTAACCAACAATGCAGTTAAGACAAAAATAAGTGTTAAGAAAGTATTTACTCAATAAATAAAAAAACATTTCTAAAAATAATAGAAAAACAACAAATAAGGTTAGTTGAGGTAAGATGTACATGTAGGTAGAGGTGAAGTGATGATGCATAGATAAACAGTAGCAGCAGCGTAAAAATGGGGGGGATAACTCTGGGTCTTACTTGAAAAGGATGCTGCTACCAGTTGACATTACTACATGATTCCATATGTTATTTCATAGTTTTGATGTTTTCACTATCATTCTACAATGTAGAAAACAATAAATAATCATGTGTGTGTCCAAGCTTGACTGGTAATGTACATGTGCAACTAATCATATTACTTGTATTTTTTTTTTTACGAGACGCTTTTAATTAAACTGCACACACACCAAAACAGAAAGAAACACTGCTTTGTCAATCACTCCTATCAATTATCACTTTGAAATAGAATTGCACGAGTGGGATTGCACATCCTGTTAACACAGCTCAAAAACCACACGGAATCTGGGAATAATGTATACGTCACTGGTTAGAGGACAACTTGTAGAAGACATTTGAAGTGCTGCATTTTGATTCAAGTGGGTCGCCAACACCGTAAATGTAACACCATGCCCATCCCGCGCAAATTGATTTGTCTCCCCACAACACACCGGTTGAAATATCAAAACCAATTATATTAATTTGGGGACAGGTCGAAAAGCATTAAACATGTATGGCAATTTAGCTAGCTAGCGTGCTGTTGCTAGCTAATTTGCCAGGAATATAGACAGAGTTATTGTACCTGAAATGCACAAAGTCCTCTACTCCGACAATTAATCCACACATAAAACAATCAACCGAAACGTTTATATAGTCATCTCTCCTCCTTCCAGGCTTTTTCTTCTTTGGACTTTATATGATGATTAGCAACACACTTTCATAATAAGGTCCTCAGTTCATCTTTCAAACACCCACGTGGGTATAAGCCAATGAGGAGAGGTAGGTCTTGCATTGCGTTCAAATAGAAGCAACTTCTATTTTAGCGCCTGGCAATGCATAAGAGTAGTGTGGGTGCAATGATTGAATAACATGCATGTGTAAATGTATTTTTGTAACAAATGACAAAACAGGGGTGTAGCACCGTTTCAACATTATTCAAAGGCCACATGGAAACTTGCAATAGCCTCTACATGGTTGGTTAGATGAGCATTTGTACAAGGCTTCTATCAATATTTTGGAATGGCAGATGTTGATTTCGGGAGGCTGCAATCAAGGAAAATGGAACACACAACGACCTGCCAATCAACAATGACAACGGCTGGTTGCTTTTAAGTGATAGTTTGACTTTAAAATTCAGTCTATTGATGTATGGCCAGTGACAGTGACTTTTTTTTTGACGCTCGTCAACGTTAACACATCGCTTGCCTTACGGTTTTAGAAACATAAATACTATTTCATTCAGCGAGAAATAATAACAATAAACATGTTAAATTACTACACACCTTTACAGGGTTAGTTGTTCCACACGGCCATGTTACATCGCTTGTTTAGGGAAGACCTAGGTGGCCACCTGTGTTAATTGCCACCTTACCTCACTGATATGAAAGATAAGGTGGAAATCAGCATATGTTTAGGAAATCGGTTTGAAAGCAATAATTGACGTTTCTAAACTTTATAAACACAGTTTCGGAATTGTAGTTCTCATGGAGCCAACCATGGGCGAATGTAACCACAGAAAACCCTATGTATGAAAAATGTGGGTTTGAGAGCTGTGACCCCCCCAGTGCTTATGACAAAGTAGACAGTACAAAAACAAATATATTGTTTTTAGGCAATTGATATTTTGGCATCGTATTAAATAAACTTGAATAGTAACATCACCAATCTGAGGTAAAACGGGTGTAATTCGGTTAATACCCCCCAATTCGATGTGGTCGAAACATCCATGTGTAATGTAACAGTGTCCACATCATGGAAAGTAGCGTAATATGCATTAGACGGCAAAACAATTAAATATCTCAATTTAGGATGATGGTAAAAGAAGCAAACTTCTTTATTTTTTCAAGTATCACACATCTCACTAGTTTGCCCATTTGGACAAAATGCTCGTAAACACAATTTAACCAGGCGCTCTAGACTAGAGCGTCCATGTGCAAATATGCTGTTTGCTTACCATGATATTGAATTAGCTGTGTCCTTTTTTTGTAGGGTCGTTTCACGTTTGCAGCTACAGTAGTTATGCTATTATTAGGTGCGAAATGCTAGGCAAATTAAAGTTTGGAACCTTTTTGACTAGGCCACGAAATTAATAGCATTCTCCGCATGCTCCGAAACGATGTTTCTTTGTGGATAATCATGTCGGTTGGCATGGCTTGTGATACATTACCGCCACCACCAGGACTGGAGTTTCTTTTGTTTTGACTAACTGACATCCTGTCGGCTTCATTTGTTTCTTGTTGACATATTAAATCAAAAGGTGCTTAGGTATAGAGCCCAAAATATCTTGACTTCACGGTCCAATATTTACAAGAGAGAGAGATGGCCCAGCAGTGTTGTATACATAACCACACAAAGATTAACCAAAACACACCCCAACAAAACTTTATTGGAATTCTTGCATAACTCTACAACTCAACTTGACATTCAGACAGAGCTAGCCATAGAGTTAAAGTGCTCAAACTTTTATTTTATTTTTTAGGAAAGCTGTGATGTGAACAGAGAGAACAGAGATAGACTTACAGCAAGAGGAGTAGGTAGAACAAATTATCCCTCATCCCGGGTAGCAAATCCTGGTCTTGGAATCAGGGTTGGGGTCAATTCCTGTCAAATCAGGAAGAACACGGAAATTCCAATTCTCTGTCATGATTTTCAATTAGGAGAATTTGGAATTGGAATTTTGTTTACCTTCTGAATTTACTGGAATTGAAAAGGAATTGATTATTTGCTTTGGACATGTAGGTTACATGTAGCCAATCATTGATATTGATCAATTAATCCCTCAACATTCCATGAGGTGACCAGACCAGTAGTCAGATAATTGAGGTGCTTAGTTGGAATTAAATCATGCAATATCTGGACACTCTAGGACCAGGGTTCAGGTTATGATTGTGGGTAAGGGCAACTTCTACCATGACAGTAGGCAGGAGAGCTTTAGAGACTGAAATTGAATGAGTGAGAGTGAGGAGGCAACTGGGAGAAGCACAGTCAATCACAAGGATATTTGGGTGTTTGACATGCAAAAATATGCTACTTTGCTCAGGAACACACTACAGACAGACACAGAGAGGAACGTGTTGCATCTAGAAGTGCCCAGTGGACACGTCTTTGACGTGTGGTGAAGCATCATGGGTAAAGTATTAGGCATCAGGTGGAAAAACACCAAAGAAGAACTCCGGAGATTGACAGTGTCCTGACACACACACACACACACACACACACACACACACACACACACACACACACACACACACACACACACACACACACACACACACACACACACACACACACACACACACACACACACACACACACACACGAGCAGCAGTGTATTACAAAGACACACAATAGCAGCAGTCTGAGGTGACCGAGGAGTGGCAGGTGTGGTTTAAGGTACCTCTGGACTGATGAGGTAGGCTGGGTTAGAGGCAAGGGAGGGTTTAGTGTACATTGGAGTGTGTGTGTGTGTATGTAGGTTTGCGTGTGTGTTTGTTCACAGGTAAGGCTGAGGGTAGAGGTGAGCTAGGCTGAGAGATTTTGAGGGGTTGTGAGAAAATCACCTGATGACCATAATGGAGAAGACTACTGCAGTTTTATGTGTGTGAGTGAGAGACGGATACAGAAAGACAGGAGAAACACCAGTAAACACAAGCACAATCTTTCCCATATTATCAATTTTCCGTTTTCCTCCTCCCCAGTGTATTCCTCCTCCTCCCCAGTGTATTCCTCCTCCTCCCCAGTGTATTCCTCCTCCCCCAGTGTATTCCTCCTCCTCCCCAGTGTATTCCTCCTCCTCCCCAGTGCATTCCTCCTCCTCCCCAATGTATTCCTCCTCCTCCCCAGTGTATTCCTCCTCCCCAGTGTATTCCTCCTCCTCCCCAGTGTATTCCTCCTCCTCCCCAATGTATTCCTCCTCCCCAGTGTATTCCTCCTCCTCCCCAATGTATTCCTCCTCCCCAGTGTATTCCTCCTCCTCCCCAATGTATTCCTCCTCCTCCCCAGTGTATTCCTCCTCCTCCCCAGTGTATCCCCCCCAGTGTATTCCTCCTCCCCCCAGTGTATTCCTCCTCCTCCCCAGTGCATTCCTCCTCCTCTCCAGTGCATTCCTTCTCCCCAGTGTATTCCTCCTCCTCCCCAGTGTATTCCTCCTCCTCCCCAGTGTATTCCTCCTCCTCCCCAGTGTATTCCTCCTCCTCCCCAGTGAATTCCTCCTCCTCCCCAGTGTATTCCTCCTCCTCCCCAGTGCATTCCTCTTCCTCCCCAGTGTATTCCTCCTCCTCCCCAGTGCATTCCTCCTCCTCCCCAGTGTATTCCTCCTCCTCCCCAGTGTATTCCTCCTCCTCCCCAGTGTATTCCTCCTCCTCCCCAGTGTATTCCTCCTCCTCCCCAGTGTATTCCTCCTCCTCCCCAGTGTATTCCTCCTCCTCCCCAGTGTATTCCTCCTCCTCCCCAGTGTATTCCTCCTCCTCCCCAGTGCATTCCTCTTCCTCCCCAGTGTATTCCTCCTCCTCCCCAGTGTATTCCTCCTCCCCAGTGCATTCCTCCTCCTCCCCAGTGTATTCCTCCTCCTCCCCAGTGTATTCCTCTTCCTCCCCAGTGTATTCCTCCTCCTCCCCAGTGCATTCCCCCTCCTCCCCAGTGTATTCCTCCTCCTCCCCAGTGTATTCCTCCTCCTCCCCAGTGTATTCCTCCTCCTCCCCAGTGCATTCCTCCTCCTCCCCAGTGTATTCCTCCTCCTCCCCAGTGCATTCCTCTTCCTCCCCAGTGTATTCCTCCTCCTCCCCAGTGTATTCCTCCTCCCCAGTGCATTCCTCCTCCTCCCCAGTGTATTCCTCCTCCTCCCCAGTGCATTCCTCTTCCTCCCCAGTGTATTCCTCCTCCTCCCCAGTGTATTCCTCCTCCCCAGTGCATTCCTCCTCCTCCCCAGTGTATTCTTCCAGTAGTCCTTTCTTCCAGTGTTAGGGGTACAGATCCTCTGTTGTTTCACACAGCGCTTGTCAATAGCAAAGACTTCGGATACACCCCCCCCTCCCATCCCCCACATCCCTCTCTGCTTAGCTCTGAAGCAGCAGCATAATAAGCACTACTCCAACCTCCATCTGTCCTTCCCTATTTTTCCCTAACTTTCAGAATCCCAAATCGATCCCTAGCAACTATTCCCTACGCACTTCTGAAGCAATCGGCCCCAAATGTTTTTCACCTATCATATCATAAGACAAGTTGAAGAAATGACCTTATTATTGAACCCTATTCATCCTTACTGACCTACAGGAGTGCCTAGGAAGTAGGGCCTAGGCATTGATCTCTCCTAGCTTCTATAGTTTCTCTCCACCAGGTGGGAGTATAGTACTGCACTACAAGTACACTCACGCTCATATTTTCAGCAGTACTCACGGCCAATCTTCACAGTATAAAAAAATATAATAGTCTTGTTTCACAACCACAGCAAAAGAGCACTGTAACACACACACAGAGTAGACCTTATCAGCTCATCTCTGGGTCTCTTGGTGTGTATCAGAGTACACACACAATCCCCCTCATTCATAGTGGGCTGGCTTTCTGGCCATGAAGCCATTCCCTCTATAGAGAGTCCAATCCAAGTCCAACTGACTGATTGAGGGTTAGCATCTCGCTACTTAGCAACATCTGTGAAAAGCTGTCCAGGAGTGATCCATCTGTCAGTCAAACTGAAGGCCCCACTTCCTCTCTCACACATTCCTCCTGAATGGGATGGACCTGTGTGTATGTCGAAGGTGGGGAGCGGGACAACTGACAACTTCCTGTTCAGCAGTGATGACATAATTTCCTGTTTCCGGTTAGGCGCTGGCTCCATTGTCACCATTATTAGTGACACGGCCGAAGCTCGTCCCGTGGGTGATAAGGGTGGGTGTGGCCACGGAGAGATCACACTGGCTGCTGTGTTGTGACTGGGCATCCAGACCGTGGAGGCTGTGGTCGTGGCGGGGCGTGCTGCCGTGGGGGGGTAGAGTGCGCTCCTCGCCGCCTCGGTAACTACAGGGGGTGTAGCTGGGCGTAGGGGAAAGAGAAGGGGAGGAGACGTTAGTTCAGTAGTTCACAACTTTATGTACAACACACACATCCACACCAACCTGTATGCCAGCTGTGCTCTCTAATCTACAGCCAGGTGATTTTATCTCAGGTATAGAACTGTTAATAACAGATAGATTAGCAGCTGTCTACAGAAAAGGATCTCTTGAAGTGCCATAACTACAATAGGCTTTGGAAAGCCTGAATCCAGTTTCATCGTGTATTCATCTTTGATTATAAAAACGGCTCATATATAGTGGCATCCGTAGCCAACCCTCTCTCCCTCCTTTCCACCTTCTCTCTCACTCTCCTACCGTCCGTCTCGGGAGCGATGTAGACTGCCATGGTAACTGGTCTTGCTGTGCACGCTGCCAGCCTTGCTGAGGTTGGAGGAAGTGTGGCCCAGCGAGTGGATTGGTCTGCGGTCATCAGGGGCATGTCTAGGGTCGTCAGGCTCGTCCAGGATGGCCAGGTGAGTGGAGGAGGCATGGGTGGAGGTGCCCTGGGGGAGGAGGATTAGGAATGAAAAACAATTAATGATATCATATTATATTACATTATGAATTATGGTTAGGGCCATGTTTTATGACAAGGTCATGGTGCCAGTCATACCTGGGTGGAGGTTCCCCGTGATTTCCTGATGATGGGGGTGTGGGGGTCCCTCAGTAGAGACTGGGAAAAGTCTGGCTCCTGGAGCACCTGTCTGCTCTCATTCACCCCACTACTGTGGAGGGAGGAGTGCAGGGAGAGAGGAGGAAGTGGGTGAGAGGGGTAAAGTGGTGTAGGGGGAGGGAGTGAGAGGGGGAGGGAGGGAGAGAGAGGGGGAGGGATGGAGAGGGGGAGGGAGGGGAAGAAAGAGGCATGGGAGGGTAGGAAATGAGTGGAAGGGGAGGGAAAGGAGGAGAGGGGAGGGGCATGGGATGGCAGAAAATGAGTGGAAGGGGGGGAGGGAGGGGAGGATGAAGTGAGAGGGGGAAGGTGGGAGGGAGGGAGGGAGGGGAGGGGAGAGGAGAAGGGAGGGAGGAAGGGGAGAGGAGGAGGAGAGAGGGAGGGAGAAGGGCAAGCCGAAAGAAAAGGGATGGTGGAGAGAAGGGAAGAAAGGGAGTGATACACAGAAGAGGGCAGGGAGAGAGGGAAGGTAGAAGGGTGAGAGAATTGCAGAGAGGAGATGGAGATATGGAGGAGTGGGAGGGAGGAGAGATTGATGGGGTGAGTGGAGGAGGAGGGTGTTGTTGAGGGTGGGAGAACAGGCACAGAAAATAGCCTAATCACCATGGAGACCGGGTTATGGGAAGTGTGTGTGTCAGGAGGGAGGGAATGACAAGGCTTTTAATGACATTCCACATTAAAATGTTGGTCAAATTGCTCATTTGAATATTTTCTGCAATTTATCAAGCTCGCGAGTGGTTCTACATTACTACGTATTGAAATTACCGGCTTGAAATGAGAAATACACAAAAATTAAAATACACGCGCAGACATGAGCACACACTCTCTCGCTTTCTCTCTCCCGGCTTACTCTTTGTTTCTGCGTCTGTGTAGGAAGCTGGCCCATTCGAAGCAGGTCTTCTTGCTGCCCACCCAGAAAACTGAGGGAATCCCCACCACCAGCATCATCAGGTACTTAATGAGGAACAGGGCCAGGTCTGGACGACTGGTCTGCTCAACCTACACAGAGAAAGAGGGGGTTGAGGGATTGAGTCCAGAATCATCTGCTATTTCATCAGAAACATCTGCTATTTCATCAAAACAACTATTCAACCTAACACACAGCGAAAGAGGCAGGACAGAGAGGAGAGTGAGATGGTGTTTCCTCTTCCTCATACTGCACAGCTCACTGCCCACAAACAGTCCTCCCTTCTGCTCTACTCCACATGCCAGCGCAGTGACTGTGTGTGTGTGTGTCTGTGTGTATGTGTGCACACAGAGACAGCGAGAAAGGCTAGCTACCTGTAGTCTAAAACAGGGCTCTCCAACCCTGTTCCTGGAGACTACTGTCCTGTACGTTTCCAGTCCAACCCTAATGTAGCACACCTTGTAATAATTAGCTGGTTGATAAGCTCAACCAGGTTAGTTACAACTGGGGTTGGAGACAAAACCTACACGAGGGTAACTCTCCAGGAACAGGGTTGGAGACCCCTGGTCTAAAACCACAACTTTCTCTTGTGGCCACAAATAACATCACTCACACACACACACAAACAACAAACACACACATATCGACCTCCGGGAGAGCGATCAGATAACATGGAGTAAAATGTGAATTCCAGTGTGACTACGGGATGCAGAGAGGGTCACTGCACAGGGAGGACACACAAGTCAGAGCACCTGCTCGTACCACATATTCCACATTCACACACTCATCACTGCTCATATTACTTTCATTCATTCAACTTTATACTATGAGAGAGAGAAAGAGAGAGAGAGAGAGAGAGAGAGAGAGATGTAGAGAGAGACAGAGAGAGAGATAGACATGTGTGTACTATTGCAGCTGTAATGTCTACCAGTGGAGGCAGCTGAAGATGTTCATAATAATGGCTGGAACAGAGTGAATGGAATGGCATCGGACATATGGAAACCAAGTGTTTGAAATATTTGATACCATTCCAAATATTCCGCTCCAGCCATTACCATGAGCCCATCCTCCCAAATGAAGGTGCCACCAACCTCCTGTGATGTCCATCCTTCTCAACTGTTCTACTAACGTACATTCTCTCTATTGCAGTGGCAGACACACATCCACTTTTAACTGATACATGGCCGGGAAGATGAAAGGCTCCCGCCACCTGGTAATCTGTGTGCGGTGTGTGGTTGGTGTGTGTATAACAGAGACTGTGTAAGCACAGCTGTTATAATTAAGCAATAAGGCCTGAGGGAAAAACCCTTGAATGAGCAGGTGTGTGCAAACTTTTGTCTGGTACTGTATATCATTGTTTTCCATCAGAAAACTCGAGGGGCCAAATAAAACCACCAGTTGGGCAGCCAGTTGGGCAGCCAGTTGGGCCGCCAGTTGGGCAGCCAGTTGGGCAGCCAGTTGGGCAGCCAGTTGGGCCGCCAGTTGGGCAGCCAGTTGGGCCGCCATTTGGGCAGCCAGTTGGGCCGCCGGTTGGGCCGCTAGTTGGGCCGCCGGTTGGGCCGCTAGTTGGGCAGCCAGTTGGGCCACTAGTTGGGCAGCCAGTTGGGCCGCCAGTTGGGCAGCCAGTCGGGCCACTAGTTGGGCAGCCAGTTGGGCCACTAGTTGGGCAGCTAGTTGGGCCACTAGTTGGGCAGCCAGTTGGGCGGCCAGTTGGGCCGCCAGTTGGGCCGCCAGTTGGGCAGCCAGTTGGGCAGCCAGTTGGGCCGCCAGTTGGGCAACCCGTTGGGCCACTAGTTGGGCAGCCAGTTGGGCCACTAGTTGGGCAGCCAGTTGGGCCGCCAGTTGGGCAGCCAGTTGGGCCGCCAGTTGGGCCGCCAGTTGGGAAGCCAGTTGGGCAGCCAGTTGGGCAGCCAGTTGGGCCGCCAGTTGGGCCACTAGTTGGGCAGCCAGTTGGGCCACTAGTTGGGCAGCCAGTTGGGCCGCCAGTTGGGCAGCCAGTTGGGCCGCCAGTTGGGCAGCCAGTTGGGCAGCCAGTTGGGAAGCCAGTTGGGCCGCCAGTTGAGCAGCCAGTTGGGCAGCTGGTTGGGCCGCTAGTTGGGCAGCCAGTTGGACAGCCAGTTGGGCCGCCAGTTGGGCCGCCAGTTGGGCCGCCAGTTGGGCCGCCAGTTGGGGAACCCTGCCAGAACTCTTTGTGCCACTATTTAACAAGGGACCAGCTTCTGCATTCAGAATGACTGGGAGTGAATGGTAGCAGTACAGAAAGTTTGGCATCAAAGTGAAAAGTAAACACAATCGTATTGAATTTCAGCTAACTACTCAACGAACACATATTATAACTGGCATTCTGTTCATAAAAAATAGAAGAATCTACAGCCACGTTATTACTGGATTTTCTGACCGCTGGTCACGTTTTCAAGGCTAATCCTGTAGAATCCAGCAACAGCGCTGGTCCCATTAATGTTTTTATTTTCTAATGCTTCAGCATGGAATTATTACGTTGTCTTTACCTTCCCATTTTCAACCTATGAGCAAAGCAGGAGTCAAATCAGGAAGTATATGCTGTGGTTTGTTGATTCCAATCATTTGAATGAACATTCTACATTACCATGGAAATTATTGCATCACAATACCAGGCAGCCATTGCGAGTGTATCCATGAGTTTACCAGCCAAATTGCCAGGGTTAGAGGTTCCAAACCTGTTCAATGTGTGCTAGTGCTGCACCTTGCTTTCAGCATTTTATGTGTGCTCGTTTGCTACAACACCTTGCTTCCCACTTGGCAAAACTGGTGGAATCAACGTTGTTTCCACCTCATTTCAACCACCAAAAAAATGGAGGTGATGACGTTGAATCGGCGTGAAAAACTGATTGGTTGGATCAAACGAGATGGTAACATTTTTTGTTGATTTTACATTCAATTCATGTTAGTTGAAAAATCTACCAAATGTAAATCAAAACTAGATATTGAACTGACATCTGTGCCCAGTGAGTTGTTTCAGCAAGGAGCAACAAAGTTTTGTCACGTTGAATGCCCGGCCGTCCTGTCTTCAGTCAGCAGTTCGTTACCAAAAAAAAGTTTTACGGTTACACGGTAATTGTGCCAGCTCTAACACACACACACACACACACACACACACACACACACACACACACACACACACACACACACACACACACACACACACACACACACACACACACACACACACACACACACACACACACACACACACACACACACACACACACACACACACACACACACACACGCACCAGGTGTTTAATAATTAAGAGGGAGCACTACAAAGCCTCCACAGAGTGGAGGAAACTTGATGCCGTGGAGTTGGGTTGGGCAGAGTAACGTTACAATGTGTGGGTTACAGAAAACTAACTAGAGGGACTGGTAATAGGAGCAGTAAACTAGCAGACAGAGAGAGAGAAAGAGAAAGAGAGAGACAGAGAGAGACAGAGACAGATAGAGAAACAGAGAGAGACAGAGAAAAATACCTCTAAACTTACATTGACTTCAGTATGAATTCACACCCATTTCCTTTTTCCACATTTTGTTGTTTTACTGCCTTATTTTAAAATGTATTAAATTGAGATTTTTTCATCACTGGCCTATGCACAATACCCCATCATGTCAAAGTAGAATTATGCTTTTAGAAATTGTTAAATATAAATGAAAATGTCAAATGTCTTGAGTCAATACAATGCATTCGGGAAAGAATTCAGACCCCTTGACTTTTTCCACATTTTGTTAAATTGTATTCTAAAATGGATTAAATAAATAAAAATCATCATCAATCGACACACAATACCCCATAATGACAAAGCGAAAACAGATTTTTAGAAATGTTAGAAATATTTACATACAGTTGAAGTCGGAGGTTTGCATACACTTAGGATGGAGTCATTAAAACTCGTTTTTCAACCACTCCACAAATGTCTTGTTAACAAACGATAGTTTTGGCAAGTCAGTTAGGACATCTACTTTCCAACAATTGTTTACAGACAGATTATTTCACTTATAATTCACTGTATTACAATTCCAGTGGGTCAGAAGTTTACATACACTAAGTTGATGTCATCACTTTAGAAGCTTCTGATAGGCTAATTGACATAATTTGAGTCATTTGGAGGTGTACCTGTGGATGTATTTCAAGGCCTACCTTCAAATTTAGGGCCTCTTTGCTTGACATCATTGGAAAATCAAAAGAAATCAGCCAAAACCTCAGAAAAATATTGTATACCTCCACAAGTCTGGTTCATCCTTGGGAGAAATTCCCAAACGCCTGAAGGTACCACGTTCATCTGTACAAACAATAGTATGCAAGTATAAACACCATGGGACCACGCAGCCGTCATACCGCTCAGGAAGGAGACACGTTCTGTCTCCTGGAGATAAAAGTACTTTGGTGCGAAAAGTGCAAATCAATCCCAGTACAACAGCAAAGGACCTTGTGAAGATGCTGGATGAAACAGGTACAAATTATCTATATCCACAGTCCTATCTCGACATAACCTGAAAGGCCGCTCAGCAAGGAAGAAGCCACTGCTCCAGAACCACCATAAAAAAGCCAGACTACGGTTTGCAACTGCACATGGGGACAAAGATTGTACTTTTTGGAAAAATGTCCTCTGGTCTGATGAAACCAAAATATAACTGTTTGGTCATAATGACCATCGTTGTGTTTGGAAAAAGGGGGAGGAAAAAGGGGGAGGCTTGCAAGCCGAAGAACACCAACCCAACAATGAAGCACAGGGGTGGCAGCAGCATGTTGTGGGGGTGCTTTGCTGCAGGAGGGACTGGTGCACTTAACAAAATAGATGGCTTCATGAGGTGGGAAAATTATGTGGATATATTGAAGCAACATCTCCAAGACATCAGTCAGGAAGTTAAAGCTTGTTCGCAAATGGGTCTTCCAAATGGACAGTGACCCCAAGCATACTTTCACAGTTGTGGCAAAATGGCTTAAGGACAACAAAGTCAAGGTATTGGAGTGGCCATCACAAAGCCCTGATCTCAATCCCATAGAAAATGTGTGGGCAGAACTGAAAAAGTGTTTGTGAGCAAGGAGGCCTACAAACCTGACTCAGTTACTCCAGCTCTGTCAGGAAGAATGAGCCAAAATTCACCAAACTTATTGTGGGAAGCTTGTGGAAGGCTACCTGAAACGTTTGACCCAAGTTAAACAATTTAAAGGCAATGCAACCAAATACTAATTGAGTGTATGTAAACTTCTGACCCACTGGGAATGTGATGAAAGTAATAAAAGCTTAAATAAATCATTCTCTCTACTATTATTCTAACATTTCACATTCTTAAAATAAAGTGATGATCCTAACGGACCTAAAACAGGGATTTTGTACTAGGATTAAATGTCAGGAATTGTGAAAAACTGAGTTTAAATGTATTTGGCTAAGGTAGATGTAAACTTCCGACTTCAACTGCAAGTATTCAGACCCTTTTCTATGAGACTCGAAATTGAGCTCAGGTGCATCCTGTTTCCGTTGATCATCCTTGAGATATTTTTACAACTTGATTGGAGTCCACATGTCGTAAATTCAATTGATTGGATATGGTTGGAAAGGCACACACCTGTCTTTATAACGTCCCACAGTTAGAGCAAAAACCAAGCCATGAGGTGATGGAACTGTCCGTAGAGCCCGGAGACGGGATTGTGTCGAGGCACAGATCTGGGGAAGGGTACCAAAACATCTATGCAGCAATGAAGGTCCACAAGAACACAGTGGCCTCCTTCATTGTTAAATGGAAGAATTTTGGAACCACCAAGACTCTTCCGAGACCTGGCTACCCGGCCAAACTGAGCAATCGTGGGAGAAGGGCCTTGGTCAGGGAGGTGACCAACAACCCGATGGTCACTCTGACAGAGCTCCAGAGTTCCTCTGTGGAGATGGGAGAAGCTTACAGAAGGACAACCATCTCTGCAGCACTCTACCAATCAGGCCTTTATGGTTGAGTGACCAGACAGAAGCCACTCCTCAGTAAAAGGCACATGACAGCCCGCTTGGAGTTTGCCAAAAGGTACCTAAAGGACTCTCAGACCATGAGAAACAAAATTATCTGGTCTGATTCACTTTTTGGCCTGAATGCTAAGCGTCACATCTGGAGGAAACCAGGCACCGCTCATCACCTGTCACCATCCCTACGGTGAAGCATGGTGATGGCAGCATCATGCTGTGAGGATGTTTTTCAGCAGCAGGGACTGGGAGACTAGTCAGGATTGAGGGAAAGATGAATGGATCAAAGTACAGAGAGACCCTTGATGAAAACTGCTCCAGAGCGCTCAGGACATCAGCCTGGGGGCGAAGGTTCCCCTTCCAACAGGACAACGACCCTAAGCACACAGCCAGTGGTTTTGGGACAAGTCTCTGAATATTCTTGAGTGGCCCATTCAGAGCCCGGACTTGAACCCGATCGGACATCTCTGGAGAGAACTGAAAATAGCTGCGCAGCGACGCTCCCCATCCAACCTGACAGATCTTGAGAGAATCTGCAGAGAAGAATGGGAGAAACTCCCGAAATACAGGTGTGCCAAGCTTATAGTGTCATACCCAAGAAGATTTGAGGTTGTAATCGCTGCCAAAGGTGCTTCAACAAAGTACTGAGTTAAGGGTCTGAATACTTATGTAAATTTGTTAATTAAGTTATGTATATTTTTTGTTGCTTGGTCGTTATGAGATATTGTGTGTAGATTGATGAGTGGAAAAAACTATTTAATCCATTTTAGAATAAGGCTGTAACGTAAAAAAATGTGGAAAAGGAGAATGGGTCTGAATACTTTCTGAGCTCCTTTGTTATGACAAGCCTAAATAACTTAAGGAGTAAAAAGGCACATAATAAATTGTATGGACTCACTCTGTGAGCAATAATAGTGTTTAACATGATTTTTGATGACTACCTCATCACTGTACCCCAAGCATACAATAATTATCTGTAAGGTTCCTCAGTCAAGCAGTGAATTTCAAACACAGACTCAACTACAAAGACCAGGGAGGTTTCCAGTGTCTCGCAAAGAAGGGCAAAGAAGGGCACCTATGTAAAATGTGGCAAGGCAATTCACTTTTTGTCCTGAATACAAAGTGTTATGTTTGGGGCAAATCCAATACAACACGTTATGGAAGACCACTCTCCATAGTGTTATGGGTATGCTTGTAATCATTAAGTACTGGGGAGTTTTTCAGGATAAAAAAGAAAGCGAATGGAACACCTGACGCTGAAAGATTAATTCACTTTTCACAAGGCCAAATCTACACTGGATTTGCTTACCAAGAAGACAATGAATGTTCCTGAGTGTCCGAGTTACAGTTTTAACTTAAATCTACTTGAAAATATATGGCAAGACCTGAAAAGGGCTGTCTGCCCCTGAACAAGGCAGTTAACCCACCGTTCCTTGGGTAGACCGTTAATGTAAATAAGAATGTGTTCTTAACTAACTTGCCTAGTTTATTTTTATTTAACCAGGTAGGCCAGTTGAGAACAAGTTCTCATTTACAACTGCGACCTGGCCAAGATAAAGCAAAGCAGTGCGACAAAAACAACAACAACACACAGTTACATGTGGGATAAACAAAAGTACAATCAATAAAACAATAGAAAAATCTATATACAATGTGTGCAAATTGAGTGAGGAGGTAGGCAATAAATAGGCCATAGTAGCGAAGTAATTACAATTCAGCAAATTAACACTGGAGTGATAAATGAGCAGATGATGATGTGCAAGTAGAAATACTGGTGTGCAAAATAGCAACATAAAACAGTAAATAAAAACATTATGGGGATGAGGTAGGTAGTTGGATGGGCTATTTACAGATGGGCTGTGTACAGCTGCAGCGATCGGTTAGCTGCTCAGATAGCTGATGCTTAAAGTTAGTGAGGGAGATATAAGTCTCCAACTTTAGCGATTTTTGCAATTCGTTCCAATCATTGGCAGCAGAGAACTGGAAGGAAAGGCGGCCAAATTAGGTGTTGGCTTTGGGGATGACCAGTGAGATATACCTGCGCGAGCTAGGGGTGGGTGTTGTTATGGTGACCAGTGAGCTGAAATAAGGCTGAGTTTTACCGAGCAAAGACTTATAGATGACCTGGAGCCAGTGGATCTGGAGACAAATATGTTGCGAGGGCCAACCAACGAGAGCATACAGGTCACAGTGGTGGGTAATATATGGGGCTTTGGTGACAAAATGGATGGCACTATGATAGACTGCATCCAGTTTGCTGAGTAGAGTGTTGGAGGCTATTTTTAAATGACATCTCCGAAGTCAAGGATCGGTAGGATGGTCAGTTTTACGAGGGTATGTTTGGCAGCGTGAGTGAAGGAGGCTTTGTTGAAAAATAGGAAGCCGATTCTAGATTTAATTTTGGATTGGAGATGCTTAATATGAGTCTGGAAGGAGAGTTACAGTCTAGCCAGACACCTAGGTATTTGTAGTTGTCCACAGTCAGAACCATCCAGGGTGGTGATGCTAGTCAGCAGGGCAGGTGCGGGCAGCGATCGGTTGAAGAGCATGCATTTAGTTTTTCTAGCGTTTAAGAGCAGTTGGAGGCCACGGAAGGAGTGTTGTATGGCATTGAAGCTCATTTGGAGGTTTGTTAACACAGTGTCCAAAGAAGGCCCAGAAGTTTACAGAATGGTGTCGTCTGAGTAGAGGTGGATCAAGGAATCACCCGCAGCAAAAGCGACATCATTGATATATACAGAGAAAAGAGTCGGCCCGAGAAATGAACCCTGTGGTACCCCCATAGAGCCTGCCAGAGGTCCGGACAACAGGCCCTCCGATTTAACACACTAAAGGTAAATAAAAAATATATAATAATCGCTGCCAAAGGTGCAAAGTATTGACTCAAGGATCTGTAAATTGACTCAGGAATCTAATTAGTAAATTAGATATTTCTGTATTTCATTTTCAATACATTTGCAAACATTTCTAAAAACATGTTTTCACTTTGTCATTGTGGGGTATTGCGTATAGATGGCAAAAAAATATATATTTAATCCATTTTGAATTTAAGCTGTAACACAACAAAATGTGGAATACATCCAGGGGTATGAATACTTTCTGAAGGAACTGTACACCTACCTGGAAGGGACAGGGTATGTGGTAGTCTCTGCAGCGCTCCTGGACCCAGGTGGTCTCCCAGACAGACCTGTAGCTGTGTTCATACAGGTAGCAGGAGATGACCGTAAGCAGGGGCACCAGGTAAAGCACAGAGAACACCCCGATACGGATCATAAACTTCACCAGCTTGTCCTGGTTCTCCTTCTCCAGAGGGATCTCCATACGCACACGGTTAAGCGCCACGATCCCCGTCAGAAGCAGAGCCACACCCACCTAGAGGCAGATATATAGGTATGAGACTAGGTTAGAGAACAATCTTCAGATATCGATTATGTATTGATTCAAGGGAAACATATTCAGATATTGATTATGTATTGATTCAAGAGGACCATCTTCAGATATTGATAATGTATTGATTCAAGTGGCCATCTTCAAATATTGATAATGTATTGATTCAAGGGGCCATCACATGCATGTTAGGGATGCATAGGTCAGACTCTAAAGGCTTCTACACATCTATCCAACAGCCAACCCAACCGTCTATGGACGGTTGTTGAAAGAATCTGTTGTTCGCCGCAAGACATTCTCCATCGTAGTTGGTCCAGATTTAACACGTAGAATCAGCCACAGACAGTTGTTCTGAGTTGGGGAAAAACTACCCAATGCAAGATGGATAATTAATTTGCTGTAGTTAGACAGAGGTGTAAAAGCCTTTCGAACAACTCTCCTTTCTAGAGCATAAAACACCCACCGCCACGTTGAGGCAGAGCGGCGCCAGCAGGAACCAGCGCAGCGCCGTGACGTCGTAGAGGCCCACGAAGCACACGCCACTCACGCCATCGCCCTCGATCTTGTTGAGGGCCAGCAGGGCCACGGTGAGGCAGCCGGGCAGGCCCCAGGCACAGGTGTGAAAGAGAAGGGCCTTCTTCTCGATGGCCTCGCTGCCCCACTTGGGCACGGCCGCCAGGAACCAGGTAATGGTGAGGATGACCCACCACACGCTTCCCGCCATTGTGAAGAAGTAGAGCACCATGAACAGCAGCGTGCATGCCTGGGAGGGGAGATTGAAAATATCTCACACTTACATCCTATCATTGCTACCTTCTTTAATATACAGTAGTGGCCCTGAATGTCATAGAGTAAAGCAGCTAATCAATAAATCACTAAGACAACAGACTGGGATGGCTCACCTTGTTGTGGGAGCCCTGTGTGATGGTGGCCGCCCGGTACTGGGTGGGGCTCGCTGCGTTGCAAGCCACCCTGTCCTCCAATAGGAAGCCCAGGAAGAACACAAGCGACACCATCATGTAGCAAGCGGCGTAGAAGATGATTGGCCGCTCCGGGTAGCGGAACCTCGTGACGTCGATGAGGAAGGTGAGGAAGCTGAAGAGTGTTGCCGAGAGACAGACGATGGAAACCACGCCGATGAAGTAGCGGGCAAAGGTGAGTTCCGGGCGCTGGAAGTACATGTTGGTGCAGGGGGGCGAGCACTCCCTCACGCCCAGGAATGAGTAGCCCAGGTCGGGTTCCATTTTGAGCTTGCGGGGGCACCAGAAGCCGAAATCCCTCTGGACAGACATGGGAGAGATATCGGTGGGATTTGCACTGGTCTGGAGGTCCACCGCACGGGGGTAGGGCTCGTCACAGTCTGGGAACCTGGGGGCAGGAGCGGGAGCGGGAGAGAGAGAGATTATAAAAATAGTTAAGGTTGAGTTTAGGTTGAAAGAGGGATTGTGATGTTTGAGTTGAGAACCAGTTCAAGGTTCAGGCTCTACATGGAAATCAGATTAGGGTTGTGATGATGGTGATACTGGGCTATGGACAGTTTAAGATTTCTCCAACATATTAAGAGTAAGTTCAGGTTAAAGTAATCTCAGGCTAAATTCAGGTTAAAGTAATCTCAGGCTAAATTCAGGTTAAAGTAAGCTTAGGCTAAGTTCAGGTAAAGTAGGCTCAGGGTAAGTTCAGGTTAAAGTAGGCTCAGGGTAAGTTCAGGTTAAAGTAGGCTCATGGTAAGTTCAGGTTAACGTAGGCTCAGGGTAAATTCAGGTTAAAGTAGGCTCAGGCGTAAGTTCAGGTTAAAGTAGGCTCAGGGTAAGTTCAGGTTAAAGTAGGCTCAGGGTAAGTTCAGGACACAGTGTTGTGTAAAGCCAACACAGAAACAGTCCCATACATACCTGCTACACTCTGTTTCGTCTGGCCAGGCCACCCCAAACATCTCCATGAGTTTGTGGCAGTCTCTCTTAGCGCGGTGGCACAGGGCTCGGCAGGGCATGGACACGCGGCCATACTCCATACAGACTGGAGCGTAGAGGGCACACAGAAACATCCTCAGGTCCTCCGAACACTGCAGGTTCACCATGGGGTGGAAGGGCTGAAGGAGGAAAGGAGAGAGGGAGGGAAACAACGTGGGAGAGGTGGGAGGGACAGAGAAAGAGAAGGAGATATAGAGGGGGATAGAGATAGCGGGAGATAGAGAGAGAGGGAAATAGAGGGGGATAAAGAGAGGGAGAGATAGAGAGTGGGGGGATAGAGAGAGGTAGAGAGGAGGATAGAGAGAGGGATAGAGAGAGGGCGATAGAGAGATGGGGATAGGGAGGGGAGAGGGGGATAGGGAGGGGGATATAGAGAGGGGGATAGAGAGAGGGAGAGGGGGAATAGAGGGAGGGGGATATAGAGAGGGGGATAGAGAGAGGGGGGATAGAGAGAAGGGGATAGCAAGGGGGATATAGAGAGGGGGATAGAGAGGGGAGAGGGGGGATAGGGATGGGGATATGGAGGGGGATAGAGAGAGGGGGATAGAGAGACCGAGAGGGAGATAGGGAGAGGACGATAGAGAGAAGGGGATAGGGAGGGGGATAGAGAGAGGGGGAGGGGGGATAGAGAGAAGGAGATAGAGAGAGGGTGAGAGAATGATAGAGAGGGAGAGAGGGCGATAGAGAGAGGGGGATATAGAGAGGAAGAGAGGGGGGTATAGAGAGGGAGAGAGAGCGATAGAGAGAAGAGGATAGAGAGAGGGAGATAGAGGTGGGATATAGAGAGGTGGGAGGAGGAGAGTGATAGAGAGAGGTGGGATATAGAGAGGGAGAGAGAGGGAGAGAGAGAGGGAGAGGGGATCGAGAGAGGGGGATATAGAGAGGGAGATAGAGGTGGGATATAGAGAGGTGGGAGGAGGATAGAGAGGAGAGAGGGGGATAGAGAGAGGGGAGGGATAGAGAGAGGGGGATATAGAGAGGGAGAGAAGGGGATAGAGAGAGGGGGATAGAGGGAGGAAGAGAGGGGGATAGAGAGAGGGGGAGGAAGAGAGTGATAGAGAGAGGTGGGTTATAGAGAGGGAGAGAGGGGGATATAGAGAGGGAGAGAGGGGATAGAGAGAGGTGGGATATAGAGAGGTGGGAGGAGGATAGAGAGAGGGGGATATAGTTGTCGTCAGAAGCACCATAAATATTTACTCCAGGCTATGAAATATTCACAGGCAGCCCTCACATCAGAGAACAGGCAGGACACACACAGTGAATATCACGCCTTTGGTCAGCCACAACCAGCCACAGCATCACATCACCCACACACAGAGAGCAACAAGATAAACAGTTATGCTATTGAGCAGGGATGGAAACTCTGGTCCTTTGGGACCCGAGTGTCTGCTCTACTGGTAAACACACCTGGTTTCCCAGATCTAAATCAGATGCTGGTTTGAAGAAGAAGAAACAGCAGATTCTTCAGGGTTAGAAAGATGGAGAGAACCCATCCCTGCTCTAGCAGCTGGGTAGCTAGCTGCTGGCTACATCAGTGCTTTTGTCTGAATGCATTTTCTCTACAAGCCCTAGCAATCTGTGTACTGAGCCCTTGTGTCAAAACACACACACACTGTATGCACACACACACAATCCCACTAATTTGCCCTGTGTATCACTTTAATGCTGTGAAAAATGATTAGTGCTCTTTCTTAGGCATGTAAGGGCTCACAGAAAACAGAAATCTCTCTCACACACACACACACATACACACACACACACGATATAATCCCCAGCAGAGAAATAGAATCGTGAGAGACAGAGGCAGACAGAGATGGGATTTCCCTGTGTTTGACTAGCAGACAGGCAACCAGTGTAAGGGCTTTACACTGTCTAAATGTCACCTCATATGAACAGCTCATACACCTAACACCAACATAGATACACAGAGGGCCAGTCAAATCAACCTGTGTGTACGTCCATGTGTAATTTGTACAATAGTAGCAGGCGTGTGTATACTGTGAGTGTGTGTCTCCAGCTGGCAAGTGTCTTCACTGACATTTTAAACCTCTCCCCAACCCAGTCTATAATACCTACATGATTCAAACAGACCCCCATTGTCTCTGTGCCTAAGAACGCCAAGGTAACCTGTCTAAATGACTTTCGCTCCGTAGCACTCACATCTGTAGCCATGAAATGCTTTGAAAGGCTGGTCATGGCTCACATCAACACCATCATCCCAGACACCCTGGACACACTCCAACTACCCCAACAGATCCACGCAATCTCTATTGCACTTCACACTGCCCTTTTCCACTTGAACAAAAAGGAACACCCATGTGAGAATGCTATTATAATAATAATAATAATAATATATGCCATTTAGCAGACGCTTTTATCCAAAGCGACTTACAGTCATGTGTGCATACATTCTACGTATGGGTGGTCCCGGGAATCGAACCCACTACCCTGGCGTTACAAGCGCCATGCTCTACCAACTGAGCTACAGAAGGACTATTCATTGACTACAGCTCAGCGTTCAACATCATAGTGCCCACGGAGCTCATCAATAAGCTAAGGACACTGGGACTGAACACCTCCCTCTGCAAATGGATCCTGGACTCCCTGACGGGTTGCCCCCAGGTGGTAAGGGTAGGTAACAACACATCCGCCATACTGGTCCTGAACACGGGGACCCCTCAGTGGTGCGTGCTTAGTCCCCTCCTGTACTCCCTGTTCACCCACGACTGAGCACAACTCCAACACCATCATTAAGTTTGCTGACAACACAACAGTGGTAGGCCTGATCACCGACAACGATGAGACAGCCTATAGGGAGGAGGTCAGAGACCTGGAAGTGTCGTTCCAGGACAACAACCAGTCCCTCAACGTTAGCAAGATAAAGTAGCTGATCGTAGACTACAGGAAAAGGAGGGCCGAGCACACCCCCATTTGTGCACACCCCTATTCACATCAACGGGACTATAGTGGCGAGGGTATAGACCGTATACCTAGGGATTTGGAAAACTGAACCATTTCTTTGAAGTTTTTAAATACATTTGAATATTCGTAGCTACTTTTTAAGTAAATATCTGCAGTCAACTTGTGCAAAACGTCAGGATATAAAGAACATTGCGTTCTTCATTTCACCTGTCACATTATTATGAACAATGAGAGGCACTCACTGTTGTGCAGCATGGGCCAGGTGATTTAATTACAGTATGCAATTTACAACTAAATGTTTGCCAGCTAGATATCTTATAACTGTTAAGTTAACTGTATAAAATACTTGAATACTTTAGGTCAGAAACTATACAAAATCTTTGCAATGTGCTTGTTAGCATTTAATTAGCATTCTCTATAGGATTTTACATGTACTTGTTAGCATTGCTAACCTTTGGATTACAGAGTATCAGTGAAGTTTGAATACAGCACCCCTTGTGTTCAGTGCCGGTATTACCGAATATCCCGGTATGGCACATGGTCGGTATGAAGATCTGACAATCTGAATACCAACCAAGCCTATCACTAAGGACCTATCATGACCCTCAGATCCTCAAAAAGTTTTACAGCTGCACCATAGAGAGCATCTGGACTGGCCACATCACCGCTTGGTAGGGCAACTGCTTGGCATCCAACTGTAAGGCGCTACAGAGGGTAGTGTGTACGGCCCAGTCCATCACTGGGGCTGATCTCCCTGCCATCCAGGACCTCTATACCAGGCGGTATCAGAGGAAGGCCCTAAATATTGTCAAAGACTCCAGCCACCCTAGTCATAGACTGTTCTCTCTGCAACCGCATGGCAAGCGGTACCGGAGCGCAGAGTCTGGAACCAACAGCACCCTGAACACCTTCTACCCCCAAGCCATAAGACCTGTAAATAGTTATCCAAATATACTGAACACAAATATAACCGCAACATGCAACAATTTCTAAGATTATACTGAGTTACAGTTCATATAAGGAAATCAGTCAATTGAAATAAATGATTTAGGCCCTAATCTATGGATTTCACGACTGGGTAGGGGTGCAGCCATGGGTGGACCTGGGAGGGCATAGGCCCCCCGACAAACGATCCCGCAGGTAAAGAAAATGGATGTGGAAGCCCTGGCCTGGCGTGGTTACATGTGGTCTATAGTTGTGAGGTCGGTTGGACGAACTGCCAAAGTTTCTAAAACGACGTTGGAAGAGGCTTATGGTAGAGAAATGAACATTCAATACTCTGGACACAGCTCCGGTGGACATTCCTGCAGTCAGCATGTCAATTACATGCTCCTTCAAAACTTGAGACATCTGTGGCATTGTGTTTTGTGCAAAACTGCACATTTTAGAGTGTCCTTTTATTGTTGCCTAAAGGAAGACGGTTATTCAGGCGAGTGAGCGATGAGCAGCGCTCAGACATTATTTGACGGTAATGAATCAAGACAAATGCAGAGGAATAAAAAGCTGCACTTAGAGCACGGCCAACCCACTCTGTGTGTGTGTGTGTGTGTGTGTGTGTGTGTGTGTGTGTGTGTGTGTGTGTGTGTGTGTGTGTGTGTGTGTGTGTGTGTGTGTGTGTGTGTGTGTGTGTGTGTGTGTGTGTGTGTGTGTGTGTGTGTGTGTGTGTGTGTGTGTGTGTGTGTGTGTGTGTGTGTGTGTGTGTGTGTGTGTGTGTGTGTGTGTGTGTGTGTGTGTGTGTGTGTGTGTGTGTGTGTGTGTGTGTGTGTGTGTGTGTGTGTGTGTGTGTGTGTGTGTGTGTGTGTGTGTGTGTGTGTGTGTGTGTGTGTGTGTGTGTGTGTGTGTGTGTGTGTGTGTGTGTGTGTGTGTGTGTGTGTGTGTGTGTGTGTGTGTGTGTGTGTGTGTGTGTGTGTTGGCCTACCTGCCTTGTTAGGAATCTGTTTTGATCATTCTCGATTGATGCTTTCCAGATCTGTGCACAAGAAAATAAGTTCTACCCGCAAATGGGTGCAGCAACGCATAAGATCTCATGTTTTTTAAGACAGTAACAGCACACCCCCACACACCATCACAACACCCTCAAATGACTGAGCACACACACACAGTCAATATTAGGCCAACAGCATACCACCCTGCATCCCACTGCTGGCTTGCTTCTGAAGCTAAGCAGGGTTTGTCCTGGATGGGAGACCAGATGCTGCTGGAAGTGTGTTGGAGGGCAAGTGGGCGGTATTCTTTGCTATGGTCTAAAAAAATTCTCCAGGTCAGTGTTTTGGGACGTTAAACCTCTACCCACCATTGCAACCTGTACGCTCTCGTTGGCTGGCCCTCGCTTCATACTCGTCGCCAAACCCACTGGCTCCATGTCATCTACAAGACCCTTCTAGGTAAAGTCCCCCTTATTTCAGCTCACTGGTCACCATAGCATCACCCACCTGTAGCACGTGCTCCAGCAGTTATATCTCTCTGGTCACCCCCAAAACCAATTCTTTCTTTGGCCGCCTCTCCTTCCAGTTCTCTGCTGCCAATGACTGGAATGAACTACAAAAATCTCTGAAACTGGAAACACCTATCTCCATCACTAGCTTTAACCACCAGCTGTCAGCTTGGGTTTACGGGCCAAAGCTCACAGGTGAACATGTTGGCACCACAAATGGACACCTCTAGATAGTGCGTGTATGTGTGTGTGTGAGTAGCAAGAGCATGAGTGTGTGTATGACAATTTCTGTCTCAGTGTTCATCTGGTCCTGTCCTGCTCTTACCTATCAGAATGGCTGAATGGGAACACCTCACTTTAAAACTACCAATCAGAGGCCTTCTTTTGATATCCCCCACAATGCACGCACACTCCCTCTACATTCCTATTGAGTGCCATGTCCTTACAGAAACATGGGGAAACCCTTAACACAGCTCGTTTCTGCATGACTGTTACAGGCCAGCCGAATGGAGTGTTCTTTCATACCATTTCCTGCTGTGTGACTCTCTCCACCACTGTGTGTGTGTACTGTGCTGGTCTCTCTCTCTACCACTGTGTGTGTGTACTGTGCTGGTCTCTCTCTCTACCACTGTGTGTGTGTACTGTGCTGGTCTCTCTCTCTACCACTGTGTGTGTGTACTGTGCTGGTCTCTCTACCACTGTGTGCGTGTACTGTGCTGGTCTCTCTCTCTACCACTGTGTGTGTGTACTGTGCTGGTCTCTCTCTCTACCACTGTGTGTGTGTACTGTGCTGGTCTCTCTCTCTACCACTGTGTGTGTGTACTGTGCTGGTCTCTCTCTCTACCACTGTGTGTGTGTACTGTGCTGGTCTCTCTCTCTACCACTGTGTGTGTGTACTGTGCTGGTCTCTCTACCACTGTGTGTGTGTACTGTGCTGGTCTCTCTACCACTGTGTGTGTGTACTGTGCTGGTCTCTCTCTCTACCACTGTGTGTGTGTACTGTGCTGGTCTCTCTACCACTGTGTGTGTGTAGAATGCTGGTCTATCTCTCTACCACTGTGTGTGTGTACTGTGCTGGTCTCTCTCTCTACCACTGTGTGTGTGTACTGTGCTGGTCTCTCTCTCTACCACTGTGTGTGTGTACTGTGCTGGTCTCTCTCTCTACCACTGTGTGTGTGTACTGCGCTGGTCTCTCTACCACTGTGTGTGGGTACTGTGCTGGTCTCTCTACCACTGTGTGTGTACTGTGCTGGTCTCTCTACCACTGTGTGTGTGTACTGTGCTGGTCTCTCTCTACCACTGTGTGTGTGTACTGCGCTGGTCTCTCTACCACTGTGTGTGTGTACTGAGAATATCGACATTAAGTGGTTTGATTGTGGTGTCAAAGGAAGGGGTGGGAATGGTGATCAAATCTGTATTCATGACGACCTGGTTTTATTTGGGAGCAAATGTTTTGTTCTGCTGTCGCTGGTCAAAAACAGGACAAAAGCCTTCGCCCATAAAACAAGCCTTGGGGTGATTGCACAACCCTTTGGCTTAAGGATGGGGAGGAGGGCAGGGGTGGTCATCCCCATGGCTCAGTTTTTCAAAAGTTATTTATCTGGATTTCACCTATCGGATAGGATTTCATGCATAAAAATAGAATGAATAGAACAGACAAATCATTGAATGGAATTGGGGACTCCCAATCTATGCATTTTAGTTCTATGTATTTAATCCTATCCGATAGGCAAAATCCAGATAGATAACTTTTGAAAAACAGGTCTCAGGAGAATAGCGATACGATGTGCATGCTTTAGTTCCAGCCCAGCTCTAAATGGAGGATTATGGTGAGTTGAGTATTCTGAACACCTTTAATTAATGGAAGAGTTTTGTATCATACTGTGTGCTACATAGACATGATGTTTCCAGAAGACACAAGTTCATGTTAGATTCTCCATAGGAGAGGAGTGTGTGCTGGCAGCAGCGTTGGGGGTGTTTATGGGGTGCTGAGCAGAAGGCTGTGTGGGTTGTGTGTGTAGGAGAAACAGGGAGGGTATTTTGGTAGACCCCGTCTGTTCCTCCTCTACTTCTATAGCCGGATTAAGTTTCCCTCCTTTCCTCTCTCTCTCCGGTAGAAGCCACGGTTTGTATAAAGAAAGACTGAATGGAAGTTACCTTAGTGAGCCCCACGAGAGAGAGAAGTACATTTAATTGAATTGAAAGAGAGAGAGAGGCAGGCACCGGAGAGGGGTAGTTGTCTGGCGCAGATACCTAGCAGACTCTGCATGTCCTGGGCTGTCAACTGGGAGTTTGAGGGGGACAGTGATGGATGGGTCTGGAGGATAGTTCCAGACAGGGAAATAAATCTCAGCCCTGTGGTTACCAAACACACACACACACAGCTTTATTTTCGTGAAATTTCAGGACTTTTGGGGGAGTCAAATGTTTTGACCATTTTGACACTACTCCTTAACCTAACCTTAACCCTAACCCAAAAACCCTAACCCAAAAACCCTAAAATAGAATTCTAACAAATTCAGGACATGAAAAGATTCCTGACTTTTCCAAAAATGTCTCGTTTTCCTTACTTGTCAGGACAGTCAGTGAATTGTTGGGGTCCTAATAAGGTAGCAAAACAAGTACACACACACACACACACACACACACACACACACACACACACACACACACACACACACACACACACACACACACACACACACACACACACACACACACACACACACAAGCTCACTTCCTAAAGCTGTCATTAGTAGTGGAGATTACTATGGCCCAGTTGTCAAGTCAGCTGACTGGTCTCTATAATATGGCCCAGTGGTCAGGTCAGGTGACTGGTCTCTGTAATATGGCCCAGTGGTCAGGTCAGGTGACTGGTCTCTGTAATATGGCCCAGTGGTCAGGTCAGGTGACTGGTCTTACTGTGCCCTAATGCCACTCTGGTGATGGTGACACTTGACACCTCACATACTACTAAACTAGCTGAGCACTAACATGCAGACTGCCATCATTTGGTGCTGGGGCTTACACACACACACTACATAAATGTAAATATGCTTACACACACACATGCAAATTGGCGCCACACACTCACACTCTCCACATCCGATGCTGCTACTCTATTTATTATCTCTCCTGATTGCCGAGTCACTTTTATCCCTCCCTACATGTACATGCCTCAACAAGCTCAACTACCTCGTACCCCTGCACATTGACTTGGTACCGGTAGTACTCCTTGTATATTGTTATTTTATTGTCTTACTATTTCCTTTTTTTAGAATTGGCTCATTTTGTATTACTTTTTATCTCTGCTTTGTTGGGAAAGGGCTCGTAAGTAAGCATTTCACATTCAAGTTTAAACCTGTTGTATTCAGCACATTTGACAAATACCATTTTATTTTATTTGACACACGCCCGTAAAACCAAAGAAGAGGTGAAGCCAATCAGGGAAGGAGAAAATCATTGGCATAATTAGAAACCACCTTGTTTTTGTAGTGTGTTGCTTTTGGCTCAACTGTGTTTGTAGTCTATTCTTGTTGCCACCGGGGTCAGAGCACTTAGGGACAGCATCTTAAGACCAGTTCATCTTTTAAAAGTAATGCTGACTCATCTCTTCTCTTACTCTATTCAACACCGTCAGCCCTCTCTCCATCCCCCATTCATTACCGCCCTTCTGTCTCTCTTTATCGCATAACATCCTTGTATTTCTCTCCATCCCCCATTCATTACCGCCCTTCTGTCTCTCTTTATCGCATAACATCCTTGTATTTCTCTCCATCCCCCATTCATTACCGCCCTTCTGTCTCTCTTTATCGCATAACATCCTTGTATTTCTCTCCATCCCCCATTCTTTACCGCCCTTCTGTCTCTCTTTATCGCATAACATCCTTGTATTTCTCTCCATCCCCCATTCATTACCGCCCTTCTGTCTCTCTTTATCGCATAACATCCTTGTATTTCTCTCCATCCCCCATTCTTTACCGCCCTTCTGTCTCTCTTTATCGCATAACATCCTTGTATTTCTCTCCATCCCCCATTCATTACCGCCCTTCTGTCTCTCTTTATCGCATAACATCCTTGTATTTCTCTCCATCCCCCATTCTTTACCGCCCTTCTGTCTCTCTTTATCGCATAACATCCTTGTATTTCTTTCTCCATCCCCCATTCATTACCGCCCTTCTGTCTCTCTTTATCGCATAACATCCTTATATTTCTCTCCATCCCCCATTCTTTACCGCCCCCATTCTGTCTCTCTTTATCACATAACATCCTTGTATTTCTCTCCATCCCCCATTCATTACCGCCCTTCTGTCTCTCTTTATCGCATAACATCCTTGTATTTCTCTTCATCCCCCATTCATTACCGCCCTTCTGTCTCTCTTTATCGCATAACATCCTTGTATTTCTCTCCATCCCCCATTCATTACCGCCCTTCTGTCTCTCTTTATCGCATAACATCCTTGTATTTCTCTCCATCCCCCATTCATTACCGCCCTTCTGTCTCTCTTTATCGCATAACATCCTTGTATTTCTCTCCATCCCCCATTCATTACCGCCCTTCTGTCTCTCTTTATCGCATAACATCCTTGTATTTCTCTCCATCCCCCATTCATTACCGCCCTTCTGTCTCTCTTTATCGCATAACATCCTTGTATTTCTCTCCATCCCCCATTCATTACCGCCCTTCTGTCTCTCTTTATCGCATAACATCCTTGTATTTCTCTCCATCCCCCATTCATTACCGCCCTTCTGTCTCTCTTTATCGCATAACATCCTTGTATTTCTCTCCATCCCCCATTCATTACATCGCCCCCCCATTCTGTCTCTCTTTATCGCATAACATCCTTGTATTTCTCTCCATCCCCCATTCATTACCGCCCTTCTGTCTCTCTTTATCGCATAACATCCTTGTATTTCTCTCCATCCCCCATTCATTACCGCCCTTCTGTCTCTATTTATCGCATAACATCCTTATATTTCTCTCCATCCCCCATTCATTACCGCCCTTCTGTCTCTCTTTATCGCATAACATCCTTGTATTTCTCTCCATCCCCCATTCATTACCGCCCTTCTGTCTCTCTTTATCGCATAACATCCTTGTATTTCTCTCCATCCCCCATTCATTACCGCCCTTCTGTCTCTCTTTATCGCATAACATCCTTGTATTTCTCTCCATCCCCCATTCTTTACCGCCCTTCTGTCTCTCTTTATCGCATAACATCCTTGTATTTCTCTCCATCCCCCATTCATTACCGCCCTTCTGTCTCTCTTTATCGCATAACATCCTTGTATTTCTCTCCATCCCCCATTCTTTACCGCCCTTCTTCTGTCTCTCTTTATCGCATAACATCCTTGTATTTCTCTCCATCCCCCATTCATTACCGCCCTTCTGTCTCTCTTTATCGCATAACATCCTTGTATTTCTCTCCATCCCCCATTCTTTACCGCCCTTCTGTCTCTCTTTATCGCATAACATCCTTGTATTTCTCTCCATCCCCCATTCATTACCGCCCTTCTGTCTCTCTTTATCGCATAACATCCTTGTATTTCTCTTCATCCCCCATTCATTACCGCCCTTCTGTCTCTCTTTATCGCATAACATCCTTGTATTTCTCTCCATCCCCCATTCTTTACCGCCCTTCTGTCTCTCTTTATCGCATAACATCCTTGTATTTCTCTCCATCCCCCATTCATTACCGCCCTTCTGTCTCTCTTTATCGCATAACATCCTTGTATTTCTCTCCATCCCCCATTCATTACCGCCCTTCTGTCTCTCTTTTATCGCATAACATCCTTGTATTTCTCTCCATCCCCCATTCATTACCGCCCTTCTGTCTCTCTTTATCGCATAACATCCTTGTATTTCTCTCCATCCCCCATTCATTACCGCCCTTCTGTCTCTCTTTATCGCATAACATCCTTGTATTTCTCTCCATCCCCCATTCATTACCGCCCTTCTGTCTCTCTTTATCGCATAACATCCTTGTATTTCTCTCCATCCCCCATTCATTACCGCCCTTCTGTCTCTCTTTATCGCATAACATTCTTGTATTTCTCTCCATCCCCCATTCTTTACCGCCCTTCTGTCTCTATTTATCGCATAACATCCTTATATTTCTCTCCATCCCCCATTCTTTACCGCCCTTCTGTCTCTCTTTATCGCATAACATCCTTGTATTTCTCTCCATCCCCCATTCTTTACCGCCCTTCTGTCTCTCTTTATCGCATAACATCCTTGTATTTCTCTCCATCCCCCATTCTTTACCGCCCTTCTGTCTCTCTTTATCGCATAACATCCTTATATTTCTCTCCATCCCCCATTCTTTACCGCCCTTCTGTCTCTCTTTATCACATAACATCCTTGTATTTCTCTCCATCCCCCATTCTTTACCGCCCTTCTGTCTCTCTTTATCGCATAACATCCTTGTATTTCTCTCCATCCCCCATTCTTTACCGCCCTTCTGTCTCTCTTTATCGCATAACATCCTTGTATTTCTCTCCATCCCCATTCATTACCGCCCTTCTGTCTCTCTTTATCGCATAACATCCTTATATTTCTCTCCATCCCCCATTCATTACCGCCCTTCTGTCTCTCTTTATCGCATAACATCCTTGTATTTCTCTCCATCCCCCATTCTTTACCGCCCTTCTGTCTCTCTTTATCGCATAACATCCTTGTATTTCTCTCCATCCCCCATTCATTACCGCCCTTCTGTCTCTCTTTATCGCATAACATCCTTGTATTTCTCTCCATCCCCCATTCATTACCGCCCTTCTGTCTCTCTTTATCGCATAACATCCTTGTATTTCTCTCCATCCCCCATTCATTACCGCCCTTCTGTCTCTCTTTATCGCATAACATCCTTTTATTTCTCTCCATCCCCCATTCATTACCGCCCTTCTGTCTCTCTTTATCGCATAACATCCTTGTATTTCTCTCCATCCCCCATTCATTACCGCCCTTCTGTCTCTCTTTATCGCAAAACATCCTTGTATTTCTCTCCATCCCCCATTCTTTACCGCCCTTCTGTCTCTCTTTATCGCATAACATTCTTGTATTTCTCTCCATCCCCCATTCTTTACCGCCCTTCTGTCTCTCTTTATCGCATAACATCCTTTTATTTCTCTCCATCCCCCATTCATTACCGCCCTTCTGTCTCTCTTTATCGCATAACATCCTTGTATTTCTCTCCATCCCCCATTCATTACCGCCCTTCTGTCTCTCTTTATCGCAAAACATCCTTGTATTTCTCTCCATCCCCCATTCTTTACCGCCCTTCTGTCTCTCTTTATCGCATAACATTCTTGTATTTTCCTTTACCGCCCTTCTGTCTCTATTTATCGCATAACATCCTTATATTTCTCTCCATCCCCCATTCTTTACCGCCCTTCTGTCTCTCTTTATCGCATAACATCCTTGTATTTCTCTCCATCCCCCATTCTTTACCGCCCTTCTGTCTCTCTTTATCGCATAACATCCTTGTATTTCTCTCCATCCCCCATTCTTTACCGCCCTTCTGTCTCTCTTTATCGCATAACATCCTTGTATTTCTCTCCATCCCCCATTCATTACCGCCCTTCTGTCTCTCTTTATCGCATAACATCCTTATATTTCTCTCCATCCCCCATTCATTACCGCCCTTCTGTCTCTCTTTATCGCATAACATCCTTATATTTCTCTCCATCCCCCATTCATTACCGCCCTTCTGTCTCTCTTTATCGCATAACATCCTTGTATTTCTCTCCATCCCCCATTCATTACCGCCCTTCTGTCTCTCTTTATCGCATAACATCCTTGTATTTCTCTCCATCCCCCATTCATTACCACCCTTCTGTCTCTCTTTATCGCATAACATCCTTGTATTCCTCTTCATCCCCCATTCTTTACCGCCCTTCTGTCTCTCTTTATCGCATAACATCCTTGTATTTCTCTCCATCACCCATAAAGCTGTATCACTCTGTCATTCATAATATCCTTCCTCTATTAGCCACATCCTTGTATTTCTCTTCATCACCCATAAAGCTGTATCACTCTGTCATTCATAATATCCTTCCTCTATTAGCCACATCCTTGTATTTCTCTTCATCACCCATAAAGCTATATCAGAAGGACCCCTTCCTCTATTAGCCACATCCTTGTATTCCTCTTCATCACCCATAAAGCTGTATCACTCTGTCATTCATAATATCCTTCCTCTATTAGCCACATCCTTGTATTCCTCTTCATCACCCATAAAGCTGTATCACTCTGTCATTCATAATATCCTTCCATAATATCCTTCCTCTATTAGCCACATCCTTGTATTTCTCTTCATCACCCATAAAGCTATATCACTCTGTCATTCATAATATCCTTCCTCTATTAGCCACATCCTTGTATTTCTCTTCATCACCCATAAAGCTGTATCACTCTGTCATTCATAATATCCTTCCTCTATTAGCCACATCCTTGTATTTCTCTTCATCACCCATAAAGCTATATCACTCTGTCATTCATAATATCCTTCCTCTATTAGCCACATCCTTGTATTTCTCTTCATCACCCATAAAAGCTGTGTCACTCTGTCATTCATAACTGTTCTACACAGGAGCACGAGTACAGGACATAACAAGGCTGCTTCTGACTGTTCTACACAGGAGCACGAGTACAGGACATAACAAGGATGCTTCGTACTGTTCTACACAGGAGCACGAGTACAGGACATAACAAGGATGCTTCGTACTGTTCTACACAGGAGCACGAGTACAGGACATAACAAGGCTGCTTCTGACTGTTCTACACAGGAGCACGAGTACAGGACATAACAAGGATGCTTCGTACTGTTCTACACAGGAGCACGAGTACAGGACATAACAAGGATGCTTCGTACTGTTCTACACAGGAGCACGAGTACAGGACATAACAAGGCTGCTTCAGACTGTTCTACACAGGAGCACGAGTACAGGACATAACAAGGATGCTTCGTACTGTTCTGCCACAGGAGCACGAGTACAGGACATAACAAGGATGCTTCGTACTGTTCTACACATAACAAGTACTCGTGCTCCTGTGGTAGAACAGTCTGAAGCAGCCTTGTTATGTCCTGTATGTCCTGTACTCGTGCTCCTGTGGTAGAACAGTCAGAAGCAGCCTTGTTATGTCCTGTATGCCTTGTTATGTCCTGTACTCGTGCTCCTGTGGTAGAACAGTCTGAAGCAGCCTTGTTATGTCCCGTACAGCCTTGTTATGTCCTGTACTCGTGCTCCTGTGGTAGAACAGTCCGAAGCATCCTTGTTATGTCCCGTACTCGTGCTCCTGTGGTAGAACAGTCAGAAGCAGCCTTGTTATGTGCTGTAGAGCCTTGTTATGTCCTGTACTCGTGCTCTTGTGTAGAACAGTCTGAAGCAGCCTTGTTATGTCCTGTACTCGTGCTCCTGTGTAGAACAGTCTGAAGCAGCCTTGTTATGTCCCGTACAGCCCTGTTATGTCCTGTACTCATGCTCCTGTGTCGAACAGTACGAAGCATCCTTGTTATGTCCTGTAACCAGTGCCTGTAATCTGGATCAAGTTGACAATCAACCTACCAGGGTAGTTACAAACAGCACAGTAATTTGCTTTGGTAGCAACAAATACAAATACACAAATTCTGATGCTCCAGATACTCAACTAGTCTAAAGAAGGCCACTTTTATTGCTTCTTTAATCAGCACCACAGTTTTAAGCTGTGCTAACATATTGCAAAAGGGTTTTCTAATGATTAATTAGCCTTTTAAAATTATAAACTTCGCTAACACAACATGCCATTGGAACACAGGAGTGATGATTGCTGATAATGGGCCTCTGTACACCTTTGTAGATATTCCATAAAAAAATCAGCTACAATAGTTATTTACAACATTAACAATGTCTACACTGTACTTCTGATCAATGTTATTTTAATGGACAAAAAACGTGCTTTTCTTTCAAAAACAAGGACATTTCTAAGTGACCCCAAACTTTTGAAAGGTAGTGTGTATATAACAAATATTTTGGGGGGACTCGGCTGTTTTGCATGTTATTTTGGCATTAATACATGTTACATATCAGTTTGCAAACAATGTAAAAAAATATATATATCTAATGTGTCAGTATCACCTATGTTTTTATTTTTATTAGCTATGTTGTTTTTAAAGGCAGTAAATGAGGCTGAATGAACTGTTTCACTGCCAGACAAGGTGTAGCGGTGGTAAGGTGTTGCTGCTGTTGGGACAGCCCTATGTAGGCCCTAACAGTGTGTGGGAACCGTTTGTCACCAGTATAGTGCAATTTATGTATTGTTTAGTGTGGTGTTGTGTAGTGGCTTTGCTGGCATGCATCCCACATTATATTGTTTTGCCCCAATGCTAAAATCGCACTGCATTTACATAAGTATTCAGACCCATTACTCAGTACTTTGTTGAAGCACCTTTGACAGCGATTACAGCCTCGAGTCTTCTTGGGTATGAAGCTACAAGCTTGGCACACCTGTATTTGGGTAATTTCTCCCATTCTTCTCTGCAGATCTTCTCAAGCTCTGTCAAGTTGGATGGGGAGCGTCGCTGTACAGCTATTTTCAGGTTTCTCCTGAGAGATGTTTGATTGGATTCAAGTCCGGGGTCTGGCTGGGCCACTCAAGGACATTGAGAGATTTGTCCCAAAGCCACTCCTGTTTAGTCTTGGCTGTGTGCTTAGGGTCGTTGTCCTGTTGGAAGGTGAACCTTCGGACCCAGTCTGATGTCCTGAGCGCTCTGGAGCAGGTTTTCATCAAGGATCTCTGTGTACTTTGCTCCGTTCACCTTTCCCTCCATCCTTCCTTACTAGACTCCAACCACCATGCTTCACCATAGGGATGGTGCCAGGTTTCCTACAGATGTGACTCTTGGCATTCAGGCCAGAGTTAAATCTTGGTTTCATCATACCAGAGAATCTTGTATCTCATTGTCTGAGAGTCCTTTAGGTGCCTTTAGGCAAACTCCAAGTGGACTGTCATGTGCATTTTACCGAGGAGTGGCTTCTGTCTGGCCACTCTACCATAAAGGCCTGATTGGTGGAGTACTGCAAAGACGGTTGTCCTTCTGGAAGGTTCTCCCATCTCCACAGAGGAACTCTGGAGCTCTGTCAGAGTGACTATTCGGTTCTTGGTCACCTCCCAGATCAAGGCCCTTCTCCTCCGATTGCTCAGTTTGGCCGGGCGGCCAGGTCTCGGAAGAGTCTTGGTGGTTCCAAACTTCTTCCATTTAAGAATTATGGGGCCACTGTGTTCTTGGGGACCTTCAAAGTTAGTTGCAGATTTTTTTTTAGTACCCTTCCCCAGATGTGTGCCTCAACACAATCCTATCTTGGAATTCTATGGACAATTCCTTTGACCTCGTGGCTTGGTCTTTGCTCTGACGTGCACCGTCAACTGTGGGTCCTTATATATCCAATCATGTCCAATCAATTTAATTTACCACAAGTAGACTACCATCAAAAATAATGTTCATTATTTGTAATACATTAGCAAACATTTTTTTTTAAACTATTTTTGCTTTGTCACTATGGGGTATTCTGTATATATTGCTCAGGACATTTTAAAATATTTAATCCATTTTAGAATAAGGCTGTAACGTTCCAAAATGTGATATAAGTAAAGGGGTCTGAATACTTTTCAAATTCACTGTATATGTGCTTGAATACCAAATGTAAGCAAGGTTTGAAATGATTATGTTTTAATCAAATATTATATCTGTTTGTGCTTCTGTCGAAAAACATAATTCCACTTTCACATTATGGGCTACTACTGTATGTAGAAAAAAATCTCAATTTAACAAAATGTGGAAAAAGGTCAAGGGGTGTGAATACTTTCTGAAGGCACTGTAGGTATGCTTTTCATCACGGGACTGTTCTGCTCTTCTCTACTGCACCAAGCAGAACTTGGCTCTCTATCCCACTGAGGATATGTCATCACCATATAGGATATAGCAACTACTAGCCTACACAGTATAGATTGATGAATGGGTTTGATTTGTCTCACCGAGGTGTAGGGTAACTGGTGTTATCCCAGCCAACTGTATGTCTCTGGTGAAGGCTATGTGTGGAAATGCATTGACGTTCTGATCGTTTCTCTGTATTTTAACTAAGCTCTATAGAAATGGCAAGATAATTAAGGCTTTTAAGACTAACTACTAAAGACTTCCCTTCATTTCTCTGACAGACTTTGAATGGAGTAATCACCCAATTCAGGGTAGCAGTGTGTGTGTGTGTGTGTGTTTTTTTAAGGACACGGTGGTCAAGTGGTGTTCCCAGGGTTTAGTGTAATTGATTAGAGCAGTAGAGTATGTGGGCTGCCAGGAACCCATGCTGGGAGAGAGACAGACAGAGAAGAGAACCACCATGGCGGAGACAGACCTCCCACACACCCTGACTATCCCTCTCTTCCAGTCTGAGACACTTTCTCTTTCTTTCCCACTCACCCACTTTCCCTCACCCTCCCAGTATCAAATTGACACACCACATACTCTCTCCCTCTTCTATCCAACCTCCTTTACTTTCTCTCTCTCTCTCTCATGTAGTTGTCCCTTAGCGCAAGAATAACAATAAAATAACAACAACGAGGCTATATACAGGTGTATGTGTTGGGGGGGTTGCTTAGTGGGTGCAACATTGGGTGCTCTGTTGTGACTCAAGAGCTCATTTGGCCGTTCACACACTCTTTCTCTCTCTTTTAATCTCAACCCTCTCGCCACATCCCTTTCTCCCCCCTCTCCTCCCTCGAAGGCTTAATTGACTGCAGTGTCGGGTGAGAGAGAATCGTTCCACGCTGAGAATCAAACCCTCGATTGTGGAGCGTTGGGGCAGATTAGTGGCTTGTTAGCAATGGTGAATAATGTAATCTGGCACCAATAGACCTGCTGTCAATCACTCAGGATACACAGCACAGTACCAAACTGGGCTACAGGCCTCAGACAAACATACAGCATTAAACCCAGGGCCCAGCTACACCACCAACCAGGGCTACAGGCCTCAGACAAACATACAGCATTAAACCCAGGGCCCAACTACAGCTCAACAGTCAGGGCTACAGGCCTCTGACAAACATACAGCATTAAACCCAGGGCCCAGCTACACCACCAACCAGGGCTACAGGCCTCTGACAAAGTACAGCATTAAACCCAGGGCCCAGCTACAGCTCAACAGTCAGGGCTACAGGCCTCAAACAAACGTACAGCATTAAACCCAGGGCCCAGCTACACCACCAACCAGGGCTACAGGCCTCAGACAAACATACAGCATTAAACCCAGGGCCCAGCTACACCACCAACCAGGGCTACAGGCCTCAGACAAACATACAGCATTAAACCCAGGGCCCAGCTACACCACCAACCAGGGCTACAGGCCTCTGACAAAGTACAGCATTAAACCCAGGGCCCAGCTACAGCTCAACAGTCAGGGCTACAGGCCTCAAACAAACGTACAGCATTAAACCCAGGGCCCAGCTACACCACCAACCAGGGCTACAGGCCTCAGACAAACATTCAGCATTAAACCCAGGGCCCAGCTACACCACCAACCAGGGCTACAGGCCTCTGACAAAGTACAGCATTAAACCCAGGGCCCAGCTACAGCTCAACAGTCAGGGCTACAGGCCTCAGACAAACGTACAGCATTAAACCCAGGGCCCAGCTACAGCTCAACAGTCAGGGCTACAGGCCTCAGACAAACATACAGCATTAAACCCAGGGCCCAGCTACACCACCAACCAGGGCTACAGGCCTCAGACAAACGTACAGCATTAAACCCAGGGCCCAGCTACAGCTCAACAGTCAGGGCTACAGGCCTCAGACAAACATACAGCATTAAACCCAGGGCCCAGCTACAGCTCAACAGTCAGGGCTACAGGCCTCAGACAAACATACAGCATTAAACCCAGGGCCCAGCTACACCACCAATCAGGGCTACAGGCCTCAGACAAATATACAGCATTAAACCCAGGGCCCAGCTCCAGCTCAACAGTCAGGGCTACAACTCTACTCGATACATGTTTTCTGTTGCTGTAATTGGATGTGGTTCACTAAAGGCAGAGTTTACACAGCGTTCTGGTGAGACAGATGTAAGCCGCGTTCGCGTGCACACACAAAGACACTATGAATCAGAGCGGGTATAGCCAGTGTCCCGTGAGGGATATTATTACATTTCCTCTGCGGGTTCCCACATCCAGAGCCCTCCACTGATGCTGCCAGGGAGACTGGGAGAGACAACTAGAACACTCGCACATTGCAACTCCTCTTGTTGCAACAATTTTGTAAAGCTGCCTTCTGGGGCTGCAGGGTAGGGTTTAGGTTAGGCAACTTCTCTACTGGATTAAATCAAGTTCAACAACAGACGTTAGTTTAAAATCTTAACATTAATATATGTTGATACAATTCAACAACAACAAAAAATGCTCAATGATTGAAAACACAGAAAATAAATCACCACCTGGTTGGTTTTCCCCATGTGATGTTTTCGGGTGATTCAGACGGGGTCAAGATCATCTGAAAATGAGGAACAGCTGTGCTGGGAATTTCTGGGCCAGATTGGATTTTTACACTTCATTCATAATATATTTACATAACTGGTCCACTGCAGCAAAACATAAGTTATGTCATCATCATCATGCTACAACTAGATTTAGACAGAGGAGAGAAAGCGAGGTAAAAGATGAAAGTACAGCTACATGGTTTTTGGAAGCTATATACACTGAGTGTACATGTGTAGTAAGGTGATGGGTAACAAAACAGATGAGGGCATTTTTAAAGGTTGGAGATAACATTATGCCATCATAGTCATTAATGCCTTTAACTGGAGATGCAGATGACACACACAAGTCAGACCTTTCATCATCCAATCAGAAAATACTGTCTGACACGTCACCTCCAAGCCACAGGCATACGGACAGAGAAAGACATGTATTTACAAGGTTTTACCTCTAACTCTACCCCTTTACAAGGTTTTACCCCTAACTCTACCCCTTTACAAGGTTTTACCCCTAACTCTACCCGTTTAGAAGGTTTTACTCCTAACTCTACCCCTTTACAAGGTTTTACCCCCAACTCTACCCTTTTACAAGGTTTTACCCCCAACTCTACCCCTTTACAAGGTTTTACCCCCAACTCTACCCGTTTACAAGGTTTTACCCCTAACTCTACCCGTTTACAAGGTTTTACCCCTAACTCTACCCCTTTACAAGGTTTTACCCCTAACTCTACCCCTTTACAAGGTTTAACCCCTAACTCTACCCCTTTACAAGGTTTTACCCCTAACTCTACCCCTTTACAAGGTTTTACCCCTAACTCTACCCCTTTACAAGGTTTTACCCCTAACTCTACCCCTTTACAAGGTTTTACCCCCAACTCTACCCCTTTACAAGGTTTTACCCCTAACTCTACCCCTTTACAAGGTTTTACCCAAAACTCTACTACAGAAAAATATGTCAGCCTTGAAATCTGCTGAGAAATAATTACTAGTAGGCTAAAGCCTACTGACTGTAAAAACCTATCCTTGCCCATTCATTCTGAAGGACAGAACAGCCAGTAACCTGAGTCGGTTGGATTCTATGTCAGCCCAAACGCTCCAATTACAACCTCATATCAGTCTCTATTCATAAACCATTATCCCTTTGGAGCAACAGCAATGCCCATATATACAGACACAGCTATAGTCCGTACCTCCATGGCGAGTGCGGCCGTCTGCTGGTCGTAGTGGTTGAGGAGGTTGGGCATGAAGGTGGCGTTGTAAGGCAGGTCCTGGCACATCCGCAGTCCTACTGGCTCACATGTAAACGTACTGTGGCTCTCTGCTGTCTCCGCATGGATAGACAGACAGGTGGAGCAGAGGGATGAGAGGAAGAGAAGCAAGAGGAAGAGTGACCTAGGCATGACCCTCTCTCTGTGCGAGTCTGCTATTGCAGGTGACGTGTAGTCCCACCTCACTCTCATCCTCAATGAGCAGGGGAGGGGGAGAGAGGGATGAAGAGAGGAAAGGAGGGATGAGATAACAGCAGGGCTATTCTTCTTCTTCTACACAATCACACCATGGAGATCTGTGGCACTCACAGGGGAATCCTGCTGCTTCCATCCCCCAGAGGAGTGCACCCTGTCTGGCTACGGGATCCACCCAGTCAGCCTCCTCTGTCTAGGTCTGTACCCGCTGGAGTGCTGTGATCATCAGCCTAGATTTCCCACCGTTTCCCCCAGCACAGCTATGGTCTTCTCTCTCCAATGAAAGAAGAGACTGCCTATTGAAAGCATTCAGTGTTTTATCACAAAGAACGTCCAATGGCCCAGTAGCACAAGTCAAGCAAGACCTACAAGTTAAAATACAAAAGAATGTTTAGACAAGTGACAAGACAGTCCTATACAATTGTAAATAAGTGACAAGAGACTGGGAGTTGAAAAACAGCAACCCCACCCCTCATTTACACAAGGCCCCATAGATTGTCTTTATTACATTATTATTACAGTCACTGTTATTGTTTTATGTATTGATGCTCAAACAGACAGATAATTGATGAAGGTGAAAACAATTGGGTGTCAGTTCAACTTCACTGGTAAACATAAACTTACATACAAGCAGATATATTATAAAATGCATTTCTATCAGGATTGGCTACTGTCAACATGATACTGTCCTATAGGTGTCATAGACCTATAGGTATACAGGCCTATAGTTGTGTGTCGTCCAATACAGTATGTATCTATGTAGTGGTTACTACGCAGAGCAATTTATAGTCATTTTTGCAGGACAACCTTATTGGGCGTTGTTACTACACAGCTGCGCACACGCCCTTCCAGTCAATTCAATATATTATGCCGAGAAAATCATGCAGCATCGTCTTGCATTTCCACTCTTTTCATTTAAATGTACACCCATGCAATCCGACCAACTAACGTATTCTCCCAATGTTTCGCATGAGTTGATTACCCTGCCACTGCCGGTATCTGAAAGAAATGCCATTTAAACGGTGTATAGGAGATACAGCAACCTCTGTAAGTGTGTAGTAATGTAGCTATGCCGGTTAATAGTAACTAAATGCAACGCAATAATAGTGTAACATTGTTTTTCTATCTAGCCTCATGTCATTTTAGAATGTCTGAAATCTCTGAACTACAGCTCGCGAAGGAACTTGTCTCTGTTCTAACGCTACCATTCGCGTTGCATTTTTTATAGGAAGCAAAGAAAACAAATAATAATGTTGGCTTGTTTTAGTAATTGTACAAATGTATACGATAGCTAACTCGTAAACGTGACATGGTTACATTGCAATTTGTGTCGCAACCTCAAACTGATAAAGTGACTAAATATGCAAGCTATAACAAGAACAAAGTCTACGAATGAACGTCTTGTGCATAATACCAAAAAAACAAAGCTCCCCCGCCCTCCAAAAAAAACCAAAGCAAATCTTCACCTTCAATTGGAATAATCGTCGATCTGCATTGCTCTTTGCCGCTGTTTCTTCCAGTGACAATACACAAGCACGTCGTTAGCTCTCTCGGTCTTCTCTCTCGCTGCTACACGCAAATCCATGAAATAATCTGTTCCCCGGACGCGCGCTTTGAGCTAGACCACCAGTGTATGCAACATTATCATCGACCAATTCAATTGATTTGTGTGATATATCAGATAAATCACAATATAATTCACACCGTGTCCAGTTATATATATACACACTGTGCATTCCTTCATGGTTGCCGACTGAGTAAACTTGAAAGTCCCCATCCCACTTTAACACTGATGTAAACAGTCACGTGATGAGAACACAGAGGATAGTAATGATAAATCAAAGAGTTAACATTTATTTGAAGAAAATTATTCCATATAAAAACGTTGAACACATTGATCGGTGCAGTCCTTAAATATAAAATCAACTAAACACATGCAACTTCATGTAAAAAAACATACTGCAGGCAACCAAAACACACCATGCATGAAATGTAGATTGAGATCATGGTCAGGATCAATTCAGGAAGTTCAACTGACTTCCTGAATAAAAAATTTACACATAAAATGTTATTGGACCACATTCCAGTGACCACCAGGGTTTAAACTCAGTGAAATCCAGCTCATTCTAATGAGTAGCCTACACTAGTTTATCCCTCCAAAGTGGTCGACACTAGTTACCACAAAGGCATACACCCCACCCATTTCTACAATTAAAGTCTTAAAATGCCATTTTAAACCTAACCTTAGCCCTGAACTTAACCACACTGCTAACCTTAAATTAAAACCAAAAAGCTTGTTTTTGTAGCAAATTACAACTTTGTGACTGTGGAATATGACTTTGTGGCTATGGAAGCTAGTGGACACCCACTAAAGTAGTAGTACCACAGTACAACATATGGCAGCCCTGGAGGAACAACATTCAGCTGGCCACGCATAAAAAACAACCTTGGTTGGGACAGGGTCAGTCACCTCCTTATATCAATATTGATTCACCCCTCAGATCGGGGGATTAGCGTTGTGTGCAAAGATTACGACCCGCTTGATTTAACCCAGCACCAGATTAACAGTTTCAGCACTAAACTGATCACTTCTGCCTGGTGTCGGGGAATGTGAGCCCATCCCAGCTACACCTGTATGACCTACATACTGGTGTCTACCTGACCACTCATGCACCCCGGCCCCCAGGGGCTGCTCTGCTGCATTGGGTTTCAGTCAAAATTTCAGTGTGCGTCTCAGTACACTAAAGTGGTTCAGCTCTCCCTGTTCCCCTTCTTCTATATGCACCTGCAGGAGAAATAAAATTGGGAGAAAACTGCAATGTGGGAGATTTGTTTCTAGGAATTTGAGATGAACCCTCAGAGCCCCTCTCAGGCATTATATTCCCATATCCCCACAGTATACATTCAAGCCAGGAAATAACAGAGTAGTAAACACTATGGAGTGCATCGAGGCCTGGTAGATCAGGCAGGTAGACATAATCAGGTTACAAAAACACACATGACAATAAAACATCTTTGGCTGAGATTGGTAGTTAAATACAAGAGTAGTCATAAAACAACATCTTTGGCTTAGCTGAGAGTTAGTCGTTAAATTTAACGAGGTATATAACAGTGTGTTGCTGTTAAAAGGAGGAAATAACATGTGCAGAAAATGAAAAAGCATGAAGCATGATAAATGCAAAATGTGATTAAATGCAATTATTTAAAATACTATAACGAAGATATTGATCCATAAATAATCTCTACACTACAGGCGTTTGTAATTTTGCATTTGTGAAATGTTGGCGGATCGAGGGGAGGACAGACATTCTGAGGCAGACACGGAGACAATGTCATCCAGCAGTCTAGCTAGCCTATCACGTTGAGGGAGAGGAGAGTCTTTGGTATGAATGGAGGTAAAGGCACCAGGGAGGTTCTCTGAAGACGAAGAGGCTCAGTCACACCTTCGTCATCAAACACTGTTGACAAGAAAGCATGAGGAGAGATATTACTTCAGCTCAGTTGAAACATATCTTTAGTTGTGGCAGATCTGAAGGAAGCAGATTACATGTAAAACGGTAGCACTTCCGTTTACCATGCAGAAATAACCTCAAATTAAATGGTAATTACACAGACCTATGAAGTACTTGTGTTTTGCAGGTTCACTAAAACAAGCACCATTAGGCACCGTGGTGCCCCCTAGAGCAGTGATGAGTAACTGATGGGGTGTGGGGGCCACAACAATCTGAACTCATCATTAGGGGCCACAGTGGCTTGTGAGTCTGCGTACCCACATCCATACCCACACATGCAGTCAACATTTCACTGAGGGGCCACCCCACCTTGCAAACAAAACATTTTAGCGACCCCCCTCTTGACAAGTTTTGAAGCTAATTTCCTGAAATTGTACACGTTTGGCCTTTGGATATACAGAAATTATTGCAGTTTTAAATATGATATCTGAGTGAGAGTAACAAACAAAATCAATGAGGGCCCCCCGGTCGTTAATTTGACCACAATTAGTACAAGTTTAGATAGCTGGCGAGATTACATTTTTGTAGCTGACATGGGCTAAATGAGTGACTGTCAGTGACTGACATAACTGCTGATGCAGAACCACATTTTTAAATTGCACCTAGTATATAATACTATTATTTTTATCCTGGGGGGATTGATCCAATTCTCAGACAACCCAAAGATTGCTAGATGTCCTTCCAGACTCCCTCCACCTACCCAAGGACGTCAGAGTACAAAAATCAGTAAACCACATAACTGAGGAACTCAATTTAACCTTGCGCATACCCTAGATGCATTCGCACCCCTAAAAACAAAAACATTTGTCCTAAGAAACTAGCTCCCTGGTATACAGAAAATACCAGAGCTCTAAAGCTTCCAGAAAATTGGAACAGAAATGGCGCCACACCAAACTGGAAGTCTTCCGACGAGCTTGGAAAGACAGTACCGTGCATTATCGAAGAGCCCTCACTGCTGCTCGATCATCCTTATTTTCCAACTTATTTTCCTCAATTAAGAACAATCCTAAATGTTTTTGATACTGTCGCAAAGCTAACTAAAAAGCAGCATTCCCCAAGAGAGCATGGCTTTCACTTCAGCTGTGATAAATTCATTAACTTCTTTGAGGAACAGATCATGATCATTAGAAAGCAAATTACGGACTCCTCTTTAAATCTGTGTATTCCTTCAAAGCTCAGTTGTCCTGAGTCTGCACAACTCTGCCAGGACCTAGGATCAAGGGAGACACTCAAGTGTTTTAGTACTATATCTCTTGACACAATTATGAAAATAATCATGGCCTCTAAAACTTCAAGCTGCATACTGGACCCTATTCCAACTAAACTACTGAAAGAGCTGCTTCCTGTGCTTGGCCCTCCTATGTTGAACATAATACATGTCTCTATCTATCTATCGGATGTGTACCAAACTCACTAAAAAAGTGGCAGTTTTTTCTCTTGAAAAAGCCAAACCTTGACCCAGAAAATATTTTTTTTAAACTATCGGCCTGTATTGAATCTCCCATTCCTCTCAAATTTTTGGGAAAAAGCGGTTGCGCAGCAACTCACTGCCTTCCTGAAGACAAAATATGTATACGAACCGCTTCCATCTGGTTTTAGACCCCATCATAGCACTGAGACTGCACTTGTGAAGGTGGTAAATTACCTTTTAATGGCGTCAGACCAAGGCTCTGCATCTGTCCTTGTGCTCCTAGACCTTAGTGCTGCTTTTGATACTATCGATCACCACATTATTTTGGAGAGATTGGAAACCCAAATTGGTCTCCACGGACAAGTTCTGGCCTGGTTTAGATCTTATCTGTCGGAAAGATATCCGTTTGTCTCTGTGAATGGTTTGTCCTCTGACAAATCAACTGTAAATTTCGGTGTTCCTCAAAGTTCCGTTTTAGGACCACGATTGTTTTCACTATATATTTTTACCTCTTGGTGATGTCATTCGGAAACATAATGTTAACTTTCATTGCTATGAGGATGACACACAGCTGTACATTTCGATGAAACATGGTGAAGCCCCAAAATTGCCCTCGCTGGAAGCCTGTGTTTCAGACATAAGGAAGGCTGAAAATGATCTACTTTTAAACTCGGACAAAACAGATATGCTTGTTCTTGGTCCCAAGAAACAAAGAGATCTTCTGTTGAATCTGACAATTAATCTTGATGGTTGTACAGTCGTCGCAAATTAAATGGTGAAGGACCTCGCCGTTACTCTGGACCCTGATCTCTCTTTTGACGAACATATCAAGACTGTTTCAAGGACAGCTTTTTTCCATCTTCGCAACATTGCAAAAATCAGAAACTTTCTGTCCAAAAATAATGCAGAAAAGTGAATCCATGCTTTCGTCACTTCTGGGTTAGTCTACTGCAATGCTCTACTTTCTGCCTACCCGGATAAAGCACCGAAAACTTCAGTTAGTGCTAAACACTGCTGCTAGAATCTTGACTAGAACAAAAAAATGGATCATATTACTCCAGTGCTAGCCTCTCTACACTGGCTTCCTGTTAAGGCAAAGGCTGATTTCAAGGTTTGACTGCTAACCTACAAAGCTTGCTCCTATCTATCTTTCCGATTTGGTCCTGCCAAATCCTGCCTCTTAACTGTCCCTAGAATTTCTAAGCAAACAGCTGGAGGCAGGGCTTTCTCCTATAGAGCTCAATTTTTATGGAATGGTCTGCCGACCCATGTGAGAGTCGCAGACTCGGTCTCAACTTTTAAGTATTTACCGAAGACTCATCTCTTCAGTGGGTCATATGATTGTGTAGTCTGGCCCTGGAGTGTGAAGGTGAACGGAAAGGCACTGGAGCAACGAACCACCCTTGCTGTCTCTGCCTGGCCGGTTCCCCTCTCTCCACTGGGATTCTCTGCCTCTAACCCTATTATCGGGGCTGAGTCACTGACAAGATCTTCCGGTCTGGGTTGGTGCCCCCCCTTGGGTTGTGCCGTGGCGGAGATCTTTGTGGGCTATACTCGGCCTTGTCTCAGGATGGTAAGTTGGTGGTTGAAGCTATCCCTCTAGTGGTGTGGGGGCTGTGCTTTGGCAAAGTGGGTGGGGTTATATCCTGCCTGGTTGGCCCTGTCTGGGGGTATCGTCGGACGGGGCCACAGTGTCTCCCGATCAATTCGGTCTCAGCCTCCAGTATTTATGCTGCAGTAGTTTATGTTTTCGGGGGCTAGGATCAGTCTGTTATATCTGGAGTATTTCTCCTGTTTTGTCCGGTGTCCTGTGTGACATCTAATTCTTACTCTCTCTCGGAGGACCCGAGCCATAGGACCATGCCTCAGGACTACCTGGCATGATGACTCCTTGCTGTCCCCAGTCCACCTGGCCGTGCTGCTGCTCCAGTTTTAACTGTTCTGCCTGCAGCTATGGAACCCTGACCTGTTCACCGGACATGTTACCTGTCCCAGACTGCTGTTTTCAACTCTCTAGAGACAGCAGGAGTGGTATAGATTCTCTGAAAGATCGGCTATGAAAAGCCAACTGACATTTACTCCTGAGTTGCAACCTCGACAACCACTGTGATTATTATTAGACCGTGCTGGTCATCTATGAACTTTTGAACATCTTGGCCATGTTCTGTTATAATCTCCACCCAGCATGGCCAGAAGAGGACTGGCCACCCCTCATAGCCTGGTTCCTCTCTAGGTTTCTTCCTAGGTTCTGGCCTTATTAGGGAGTTTTTCCTAGCCACCGTGCTTCTACACCTGCATTGCTTGCTGTTTGGGGTTTTAGTCTGGGTTTATGTACAGCACTTTGAGATATCAGCTGATGTAAGAAGGGCTTTATAAATACATTTAATTTAATCCACAGGCCTACAAATAGTTGCCGTCGTTGCACATCCCTGGCCTAGAGCAATGGGAAAGGAGAAGGGGCTATAATCTGTTGGAAGGATCAAGCTCCAGTGGACTGAACCCTCACCTCCCGGTCTGTGGCAGTCCTCTATGCGTAGTGTTGACCAATCAGGCTCCGGACCTGGAGTGAGTACTCTGGATCTGCCCTATTAGTTAGAGCCTCCTCCTCCAGCTGGCACAGAGAACAGAAACAGGAGAGATGGAGAAAGAAGTAAGTGAGTGAGTGAGTGAGTGAGTGAGTGAGTGAGTGAGTGAGTGAGTGTTACCTGTTCTTTGAGGTATGTGTGAGAGCAGGGTCCTAGACCCCTCAGTACCAGTCCCACTACGAAGCACCAGATAGAAAGTCCTGTTTCCAGTCCAGCCAGAAGTACACATGGGAACCACAGAGACAGGGCAGTGTCCTGGAGAGAATGAAAGAGATATATACATACACGCACAGCCATTGGAAAGTATTCAGACCCCTTGACTTTTTCCACATTGTTACATGACAGCCTTATTCTTAAATTGATTAAATTGTCCCCCCTCATCAATCTACACACACTACCCCATAATGACAAAGCAAAAACAGGTTTAGAAATGTTTGCAAATGTATTAATTACAAAAATACCTTATTTACATAAGTATTTGAGACCCTTTGCTATGAGACTCGAAATTGAGCTTAGGTGCATCCTGTTTCCATCAATCATCCTTGAGATGTTTCTACAACTTGATTGGAGTCCATCTGTGGTAAATTCAATTGATGGACATGATTTGGAAAGGCACAAATGTGTCTATATAAAAGGTCCCACAGTTGACAGTGCATGTCAGAGCAAAAAGGTTGAAGGAATTGTCCATAGAGGTCAGACAGGATTGTGTCGAGGCACAGATCTGGGGAAGGGTACCAAAAAATGTTTTCAGCATTGAAGGTCCCCAAGAACACAGTGCCCTCCATCATTCTTAATTGGAAGAAGTTTTGAACCACCAAGACTCTTCCTAGAGCTGGACGCCCGGCCAAACTGAGCAATCAGGGGTGAAGGGCATTGGTCCCTCTGACAGAGGTCTAGAGTTCCTCTGTGGAGATGGGAGAACCTTCCAGAAGGACAACAAACTCTGCAGCACTCCACCAATCAGGCCTTTATGGTAGAGTGGCCAGACAGAAGCCACTCCTCAGTAAAAGGCACATGATAGCCTAACTGGAGCTCACCAAAAGGCACCTGAAGACTCTCAGACTATGAGAAACAAGATCCTCTGATCTGACAAATCCAAGATTGAATTCTTTGGCCTGAACGCAAAGTGTCACGTCTGGAGGAAACCTGTCACCATCCCTACGGTGAAGCATGGTGGTGGCAGCATCATGCAGCGGATATGTTTTTCAACGGCAAGTACTGGGAGATTAGTCAGGATCGAGGGAAAGGTGAACGGAACAAAGTACAGAGAGATCCTTGATGAAAACCTGCTCCAGAGCACTCAGGACCTCACTGGGTTGAAGGTTTTACCTCCCAACAGAACAACGACCCCTAAGCACACAGCCAAGACAACGCGGGAGTGGCTTCGGGACAAGTCTCTGAACGTGCTTGAGTGGCCCAGCCAGAGCCTGAACTTGAACCCTATCGAACATCTCTGGAGAGAATTGAAAATAGCTACACATCCAACCGGACAGAGCTTGAGAGCATATGCAGAGAAGAATGGGAGACACTTCCCAAATACAGGTGTGCCAAGCTTGTAGCATCATACCCAAGAAGACTCAAGGCTGTAATCACTGCCAATGATTCTTCAACAAAGTACTGAGTGAAGGGTCTGAATACTTATGCAAATGTGATATTTCAGTTTTTTATTAATTAGCACAAATTTCTAAAACCCTGTCATGGGGTATTGTGTGTAGATTGATGAGGAAAAAAACTACTTAATTTTAGAATAAGGCTGTAACCTACCAAAATGTGGAAAAGGTCTAGGGGTCTGAATACTTTCCGAAGGCACTGTGTGTGTGTGTGTGTGGCAATACATTTACATTACATTTAAGTCATTTAGCAGACGCTCTTATCCAGAGCGACTTACAATAGTGAGGCTAATAGCCATATAGATTGAGAGAGAGAGACTTTATACATATGTATATTTTTTGTGGTGTCAAAGGAGCATAGAGACAGAGCGAGAGAGAGATAGACTTACATAAATCCGTGTGGTGTCAAAGGGGCAGTCTGCTTTGACTGGCGAGCGGGCGTTGATTGGCAAGTCAGTGAAGTTGCAGCCCAACATGAGGCCCCTCCCCTCGTTGGCAATGGTGAGGCTAATGCCACAGGCTGCAGAGAGTAGGGCATTCAGGAAGGAACTAATCAGAAGACCTATGTGCTGGAGTTGGGGAACAGAAGGACAGGGAGAAAGAGAAAGCGATGGAGAAAGAGGAGTCAAGGAGGTGGGGAACACATTTTGATGAGAGGAGGTGAAGAGGTGACAGTTGCAGACTTAATGGTGTTCATTATATCTTACAAATTATATTTTCTTGTTATTGATGGTCTTACCAGCTTCCAAACTGACAGATTTCTTGACACCAATATGGCAATGATTCCTGTTGCAATGCTCTGAAAATGGAAACAGAACATTTCAGTTTCTGTCTATAACATCACGTTATTACTAATTGTTACTATCGTTATCTATAATTCTCTGACTGACCAGCAGTCCGGAGGTGACGGAGATGATGTTGGCGGCGGTGAACTCGGTGGTGATCTGGTCGTTGGGTTTAGAGATGTGGCGCAGGATGCTGCCGTGGATGATGGCTCCCAGAATGAAGTTAATGTGACCCACCAGGATCAGAGTAAACCCCTTCTTCATCAGACGCCCCGGGCCCTTCTCCTTATCTGACAGATCAGCACACGGTCATCATTGTGTGGTCATTGTTGTAAAGTAGGCTACCAGGGTTGGGGTCAATACCATTGATTCAGAAAGTTAAACTAATTCCAATTCCACATTGTCCTCATTGAAAAGCACTGAAGATAATTGTTTTTTCAGTGTACTACTTGAATGGAAATAAGATTACAGTCGAGTGCACAGGAATCACCATAGAGAATGGCAGTTTAATCTCATTCTAGTTCTGTTTACCTATATAAAAGTAAGTAAGCCTCAACTTTGGCCTATTAGTTGGTAGAAACATTTATAACACTAAAGGTGTGGAATGTTGACTTATACAAACAATAGACTGATGGTTCTAATAGGCTCTACATGATCAAACAAGATGGTACTAGTCATTAGTCGGATTTCGTTGGTAAACGTTTTGCAACTGTCTACTCCAAATTGAAAAGGTTTTGGTTTCTATTGCACAAATTCAGGTAGTCTCCCTGTTTCGTTCTGATGGCCATGTTTGCTTCCGTTTGGTTCTTAAACTGTCACTTGTTTCCGTTGCAAGACTTAATGAATACACCCCAGATTTACCTGGAAACCCAATATTGAATTGCATTGAATTCGAGTCAGGCAGAAATTAGCATGAATCAGGGAAGTTAACTCTCACGACCTCTTCAAGCCAGAATTTTGAATAAAAGTATATTTTAACATACTTTACCGGACCGTGCGGTTGGTAATTTTGGTGGTAGGAAATTGAGAATATATCCACAGGAAAGTATAATTCTATAACTTTTAAAAGCTATGGTAGAGCCGTTCAGATGAAGCATGTGCAGAACCATGTAAACGTGCACAAGCTCGGTAAATCGGCTATTTCATGCGTGTATTTTTTATGTTGTGAAACCTGAACTCACTACCGGCGCTTTGAAAAGTTTATGTAATTACACTCGTGTGGAGATATCGTCTCACATTCCTACCGCCAACAGGACCAACCGGTAAAGTACGTTAAAATGTACTTTTATTCAAAATTATTGTTTGTAGCGGTGGTGAGAGGAAACTTTCCCGATTCAAACGCTAATTTCTGCCTGACGTAGAATTAAATTCAATGCAACTCAAAGTCGAGTGTACAGGCAAACCCCATATAAGCATCTGAAACACTGAATCAACAGTGTCCCTTATTGGACTCCCCAGTCCTCACCAAATGTTTAGCTAATTTACTGTTAAAAGCATCATTGGTGGATCATTGGTTTACTTTCGAAATACGCAAACGAACACCTGTGCAACCTAGACATAATGGTTGCCTCGCTAAAGTTAACACAATAAGTTGCTTCCACCACTAAAATATACGCTACTTAAAGTTAACTTACCGAAACCACACATATCGTTGCCGTATATTACGCAAGATTGTTTCTAAGAGTTAAACAAAACGGCGAATTATTTTTTGTTTTCATGAAGCAGTTCCTCGCACTTTCCGAGTCGGTGACGTCACGGGCTTCACCTGTCGAGCGGAAGTTGGGCGTTCATTTGTAGGTTTATAATTGAACACATTTATGAAGATTTTACACTATTGTGGAGAGATGTACTGTTTGGATTCTTTACATACAATAGAAATAAGCGGAATCATTTTTATGTAATTAATTTCATTATTCTTTTGGCCAAATTTCATATACACAAATGTAAATTTACAAACAGAAAACCACATTTTCGTATTCTACAAAAAGAAATTGAACTGTATTTTAAGACGGTTAAATGCTCTACTAACAAAAAAACTGTTAGAATTGTAAGTATATGCATGTCCCTTAAGGTCCTTGTGTAATTGTAATGTGATATTGTACCCCCTAGCTCGATTGTCCATTGTTTGTAATCTATGTATGCTTTTGTGTTCCCTCGTGTGCTTTATGTATTGATTTGTTGTTAATAAAAATTAAAATTAAAAATATATATATTTTTTTTTTTTAAGTTGGGCGTTCATTTTTGTTCTTCTTCATTTGTGGTTTTCAACAGTGTGCAACTGCAGCACGTAATTCGGGGCGTTCCTGCATGTGGGCGTTCCTGCGTTTGCGAAAGACAGTGCCTACAAAAATACGCTATTACTATTGATCTCTATGTTAAGGGAATTACTGCTGGTGTTGTGTAGTGACCTACATGTTATGCCGAGAGAGAATAGTTATGGTGTCTTTTTGTAGGCACAAACCCCTCCATGGCTCGTTGGACAAAGTCTATGGGGAAATGAATGGCGTTTTTGTTGGGTTTTCGGATTAACGCAGAAAATAAGGTTTGTGGTAAACACAGGCTTAGAAGATCTCAAATGTTTTGTTCTATGAGATAATCTTAATCAGCCAATGTCATTTTTTGTCAATTTTGAAGCATTTATGTCTCATAAAGACCTCAGACTCCCTCTGCAAATGGATCCTGGACTCCCTGACGGGTTGCCCCCAGGTGGTAAGGGTAGGTAACAACACATCCGCCATACTGGTCCTGAACACGGGGACCCCTCAGTGGTGCGTGCTTAGTCCCCTCCTGTACTCCCTGTTCACCCACGACTGAGCACAACTCCAACACCATCATTAAGTTTGCTGACAACACAACAGTGGTAGGCCTGATCACCGACAACGATGAGACAGCCTATAGGGAGGAGGTCAGAGACCTGGAAGTGTCGTTCCAGGACAACAACCAGTCCCTCAACGTTAGCAAGATAAAGTAGCTGATCGTAGACTACAGGAAAAGGAGGGCCGAGCACACCCCCATTTGTGCACACCCCTATTCACATCAACGGGACTATAGTGGCGAGGGTATAGACCGTATACCTAGGGATTTGGAAAACTGAACCATTTCTTTGAAGTTTTTAAATACATTTGAATATTCGTAGCTACTTTTTAAGTAAATATCTGCAGTCAACTTGTGCAAAACGTCAGGATATAAAGAACATTGCGTTCTTCATTTCACCTGTCACATTATTATGAACAATGAGAGGCACTCACTGTTGTGCAGCATGGGCCAGGTGATTTAATTACAGTATGCAATTTACAACTAAATGTTTGCCAGCTAGATATCTTATAACTGTTAAGTTAACTGTATAAAATACTTGAATACTTTAGGTCAGAAACTATACAAAATCTTTGCAATGTGCTTGTTAGCATTTAATTAGCATTCTCTATAGGATTTTACATGTACTTGTTAGCATTGCTAACCTTTGGATTACAGAGTATCAGTGAAGTTTGAATACAGCACCCCTTGTGTTCAGTGCCGGTATTACCGAATATCCCGGTATGGCACATGGTCGGTATGAAGATCTGACAATCTGAATACCAACCAAGCCTATCACTAAGGACCTATCATGACCCTCAGATCCTCAAAAAGTTTTACAGCTGCACCATAGAGAGCATCTGGACTGGCCACATCACCGCTTGGTAGGGCAACTGCTTGGCATCCAACTGTAAGGCGCTACAGAGGGTAGTGTGTACGGCCCAGTCCATCACTGGGGCTGATCTCCCTGCCATCCAGGACCTCTATACCAGGCGGTATCAGAGGAAGGCCCTAAATATTGTCAAAGACTCCAGCCACCCTAGTCATAGACTGTTCTCTCTGCAACCGCATGGCAAGCGGTACCGGAGCGCAGAGTCTGGAACCAACAGCACCCTGAACACCTTCTACCCCCAAGCCATAAGACCTGTAAATAGTTATCCAAATATACTGAACACAAATATAACCGCAACATGCAACAATTTCTAAGATTATACTGAGTTACAGTTCATATAAGGAAATCAGTCAATTGAAATAAATGATTTAGGCCCTAATCTATGGATTTCACGACTGGGTAGGGGTGCAGCCATGGGTGGACCTGGGAGGGCATAGGCCCCCCGACAAACGATCCCGCAGGTAAAGAAAATGGATGTGGAAGCCCTGGCCTGGCGTGGTTACATGTGGTCTATAGTTGTGAGGTCGGTTGGACGAACTGCCAAAGTTTCTAAAACGACGTTGGAAGAGGCTTATGGTAGAGAAATGAACATTCAATACTCTGGACACAGCTCCGGTGGACATTCCTGCAGTCAGCATGTCAATTACATGCTCCTTCAAAACTTGAGACATCTGTGGCATTGTGTTTTGTGCAAAACTGCACATTTTAGAGTGTCCTTTTATTGTTGCCTAAAGGAAGACGGTTATTCAGGCGAGTGAGCGATGAGCAGCGCTCAGACATTATTTGACGGTAATGAATCAAGACAAATGCAGAGGAATAAAAAGCTGCACTTAGAGCACGGCCAACCCACTCTGTGTGTGTGTGTGTGTGTGTGTGTGTGTGTGTGTGTGTGTGTGTGTGTGTGTGTGTGTGTGTGTGTGTGTGTGTGTGTGTGTGTGTGTGTGTGTGTGTGTGTGTGTGTGTGTGTGTGTGGCCTGCCTTGTTAGGAATCTGTTTTGATCATTCTCGATTGATGCTTTCCAGATCTGTGCACAAGAAAATAAGTTCTACCCGCAAATGGGTGCAGCAACGCATAAGATCTCATGTTTTTTAAGACAGTAACAGCACACCCCCACACACCATCACAACACCCTCAAATGACTGAGCACACACACACAGTCAATATTAGGCCAACAGCATACCACCCTGCATCCCACTGCTGGCTTGCTTCTGAAGCTAAGCAGGGTTTGTCCTGGATGGGAGACCAGATGCTGCTGGAAGTGTGTTGGAGGGCAAGTGGGCGGTATTCTTTGCTATGGTCTAAAAAAATTCTCCAGGTCAGTGTTTTGGGACGTTAAACCTCTACCCACCATTGCAACCTGTACGCTCTCGTTGGCTGGCCCTCGCTTCATACTCGTCGCCAAACCCACTGGCTCCATGTCATCTACAAGACCCTTCTAGGTAAAGTCCCCCCTTATTTCAGCTCACTGGTCACCATAGCATCACCCACCTGTAGCACGTGCTCCAGCAGTTATATCTCTCTGGTCACCCCCAAAACCAATTCTTTCTTTGGCCGCCTCTCCTTCCAGTTCTCTGCTGCCAATGACTGGAATGAACTACAAAAAATCTCTGAAACTGGAAACACCTATCTCCATCACTAGCTTTAACCACCAGCTGTCAGCTTGGGTTTACGGGCCAAAGCTCACAGGTGAACATGTTGGCACCACAAATGGACACCTCTAGATAGTGCGTGTATGTGTGTGTGTGAGTAGCAAGAGCATGAGTGTGTGTATGACAATTTCTGTCTCAGTGTTCATCTGGTCCTGTCCTGCTCTTACCTATCAGAATGGCTGAATGGGAACACCTCACTTTAAAACTACCAATCAGAGGCCTTCTTTTGATATCCCCCACAATGCACGCACACTCCCTCTACATTCCTATTGAGTGCCATGTCCTTACAGAAACATGGGGAAACCCTTAACACAGCTCGTTTCTGCATGACTGTTACAGGCCAGCCGAATGGAGTGTTCTTTCATACCATTTCCTGCTGTGTGACTCTCTCCACCACTGTGTGTGTGTACTGTGCTGGTCTCTCTCTCTACCACTGTGTGTGTGTACTGTGCTGGTCTCTCTCTCTACCACTGTGTGTGTGTACTGTGCTGGTCTCTCTCTCTACCACTGTGTGTGTACTGTGCTGGTCTCTCTACCACTGTGTGCGTGTACTGTGCTGGTCTCTCTCTCTACCACTGTGTGTGTGTACTGTGCTGGTCTCTCTCTCTACCACTGTGTGTGTGTACTGTGCTGGTCTCTCTCTCTACCACTGTGTGTGTGTACTGTGCTGGTCTCTCTACCACTGTGTGTGTGTACTGTGCTGGTCTCTCTCTCTACCACTATGTGTGTGTACTGTGCTGGTCTCTCTCTCTACCACTGTGTGTGTGTACTGTGCTGGTCTCTCTACCACTGTGTGTGTGTACTGTGCTGGTCTCTCTACCACTGTGTGTGTGTACTGTGCTGGTCTCTCTCTCTACCACTGTGTGTGTGTACTGTGCTGGTCTCTCTACCACTGTGTGTGTGTAGAATGCTGGTCTATCTCTCTACCACTGTGTGTGTGTACTGTGCTGGTCTCTCTCTCTACCACTGTGTGTGTGTACTGTGCTGGTCTCTCTCTCTACCACTGTGTGTGTGTACTGTGCTGGTCTCTCTCTCTACCACTGTGTGTGTGTACTGCGCTGGTCTCTCTACCACTGTGTGTGGGTACTGTGCTGGTCTCTCTACCACTGTGTGTGTACTGTGCTGGTCTCTCTACCACTGTGTGTGTGTACTGTGCTGGTCTCTCTCTACCACTGTGTGTGTGTACTGCGCTGGTCTCTCTACCACTGTGTGTGTGTACTGAGAATATCGACATTAAGTGGTTTGATTGTGGTGTCAAAGGAAGGGGTGGGAATGGTGATCAAATCTGTATTCATGACGACCTGGTTTTATTTGGGAGCAAATGTTTTGTTCTGCTGTCGCTGGTCAAAAACAGGACAAAAGCCTTCGCCCATAAAACAAGCCTTGGGGTGATTGCACAACCCTTTGGCTTAAGGATGGGGAGGAGGGCAGGGGTGGTCATCCCCATGGCTCAGTTTTTCAAAAGTTATTTATCTGGATTTCACCTATCGGATAGGATTTCATGCATAAAAATAGAATGAATAGAACAGACAAATCATTGAATGGAATTGGGGACTCCCAATCTATGCATTTTAGTTCTATGTATTTAATCCTATCCGATAGGCAAAATCCAGATAGATAACTTTTGAAAAACAGGTCTCAGGAGAATAGCGATACGATGTGCATGCTTTAGTTCCAGCCCAGCTCTAAATGGAGGATTATGGTGAGTTGAGTATTCTGAACACCTTTAATTAATGGAAGAGTTTTGTATCATACTGTGTGCTACATAGACATGATGTTTCCAGAAGACACAAGTTCATGTTAGATTCTCCATAGGAGAGGAGTGTGTGCTGGCAGCAGCGTTGGGGGTGTTTATGGGGTGCTGAGCAGAAGGCTGTGTGGGTTGTGTGTGTAGGAGAAACAGGGAGGGTATTTTGGTAGACCCCGTCTGTTCCTCCTCTACTTCTATAGCCGGATTAAGTTTCCCTCCTTTCCTCTCTCTCTCCGGTAGAAGCCACGGTTTGTATAAAGAAAGACTGAATGGAAGTTACCTTAGTGAGCCCCACGAGAGAGAGAAGTACATTTAATTGAATTGAAAGAGAGAGAGAGGCAGGCACCGGAGAGGGGTAGTTGTCTGGCGCAGATACCTAGCAGACTCTGCATGTCCTGGGCTGTCAACTGGGAGTTTGAGGGGGACAGTGATGGATGGGTCTGGAGGATAGTTCCAGACAGGGAAATAAATCTCAGCCCTGTGGTTACCAAACACACACACACACAGCTTTATTTTCGTGAAATTTCAGGACTTTTGGGGGAGTCAAATGTTTTGACCATTTTGACACTACTCCTTAACCTAACCTTAACCCTAACCCAAAACCCTAACCCAAAAACCCTAAAATAGAATTCTAACAAATTCAGGACATGAAAAGATTCCTGACTTTTCCAAAAATGTCTCGTTTTCCTTACTTGTCAGGACAGTCAGTGAATTGTTGGGGTCCTAATAAGGTAGCAAAAACACACACACACACACACACACACACACACACACACACACACACACACACACACACACACACACACACACACACACACACACACACACACACACACACACACACACACAAGCTCACTTCCTAAAGCTGTCATTAGTAGTGGAGATTACTATGGCCCAGTTGTCAAGTCAGCTGACTGGTCTCTATAATATGGCCCAGTGGTCAGGTCAGGTGACTGGTCTCTGTAATATGGCCCAGTGGTCAGGTCAGGTGACTGGTCTCTGTAATATGGCCCAGTGGTCAGGTCAGGTGACTGGTCTTACTGTGCCCTAATGCCACTCTGGTGATGGTGACACTTGACACCTCACATACTACTAAACTAGCTGAGCACTAACATGCAGACTGCCATCATTTGGTGCTGGGGCTTACACACACACACTACATAAATGTAAATATGCTTACACACACACATGCAAATTGGCGCCACACACTCACACTCTCCACATCCGATGCTGCTACTCTATTTATTATCTCTCCTGATTGCCGAGTCACTTTTATCCCTCCCTACATGTACATGCCTCAACAAGCTCAACTACCTCGTACCCCTGCACATTGACTTGGTACCGGTAGTACTCCTTGTATATTGTTATTTTATTGTCTTACTATTTCCTTTTTTAGAATTGGCTCATTTTGTATTACTTTTTATCTCTGCTTTGTTGGGAAAGGGCTCGTAAGTAAGCATTTCACATTCAAGTTTAAACCTGTTGTATTCAGCACATTTGACAAATACCATTTTATTTTATTTGACACACGCCCGTAAAACCAAAGAAGAGGTGAAGCCAATCAGGGAAGGAGAAAATCATTGGCATAATTAGAAACCACCTTGTTTTTGTAGTGTGTTGCTTTTGGCTCAACTGTGTTTGTAGTCTATTCTTGTTGCCACCGGGGTCAGAGCACTTAGGGACAGCATCTTAAGACCAGTTCATCTTTTAAAAGTAATGCTGACTCATCTCTTCTCTTACTCTATTCAACACCGTCAGCCCTCTCTCCATCCCCCATTCATTACCGCCCTTCTGTCTCTCTTTATCGCATAACATCCTTGTATTTCTCTCCATCCCCCATTCATTACCGCCCTTCTGTCTCTCTTTATCGCATAACATCCTTGTATTTCTCTCCATCCCCCATTCATTACCGCCCTTCTGTCTCTCTTTATCGCATAACATCCTTGTATTTCTCTCCATCCCCCATTCATTACCGCCCTTCTGTCTCTCTTTATCGCATAACATCCTTGTATTTCTCTCCATCCCCCATTCTTTACCGCCCTTCTGTCTCTCTTTATCGCATAACATCCTTGTATTTCTCTCCATCCCCCATTCATTACCGCCCTTCTGTCTCTCTTTATCGCATAACATCCTTGTATTTCTCTCCATCCCCCATTCTTTACCGCCCTTCTGTCTCTCTTTATCGCATAACATCCTTGTATTTCTCTCCATCCCCATTCATTACCGCCCTTCTGTCTCTCTTTATCGCATAACATCCTTGTATTTCTCTCCATCCCCCATTCTTTACCGCCCTTCTGTCTCTCTTTATCGCATAACATCCTTGTATTTCTCTCCATCCCCCATTCATTACCGCCCTTCTGTCTCTCTTTATCGCATAACATCCTTGTATTTCTCTCCATCCCCCATTCTTTACCGCCCTTCTGTCTCTCTTTATCGCATAACATCCTTGTATTTCTCTCCATCCCCCATTCATTACCGCCCTTCTGTCTCTCTTTATCGCATAACATCCTTGTATTTCTCTCCATCCCCCATTCTTTACCGCCCTTCTGTCTCTCTTTATCGCATAACATCCTTGTATTTCTCTCCATCCCCCATTCATTACCGCCCTTCTGTCTCTCTTTATCGCATAACATCCTTGTATTTCTCTCCATCCCCCATTCTTTACCGCCCTTCTGTCTCTCTTTATCGCATAACATCCTTGTATTTCTCTCTCCCCCATTCATTACCGCCCTTCTGTCTCTCTTTATCGCATAACATCCTTGTATTTCTCTCCATCCCCCATTCTTTACCGCCCTTCTGTCTCTCTTTATCGCATAACATCCTTGTATTTCTCTCCATCCCCCATTCATTACCGCCCTTCTGTCTCTCTTTATCGCATAACATCCTTGTATTTCTCTCCATCCCCCATTCATTACCGCCCTTCTGTCTCTCTTTATCGCATAACATCCTTGTATTTCTCTCCATCCCCCATTCTTTACCGCCCTTCTGTCTCTCTTTATCGCATAACATCCTTGTATTTCTCTCCATCCCCCATTCATTACCGCCCTTCTGTCTCTCTTTATCGCATAACATCCTTGTATTTCTCTCCATCCCCCATTCATTACCGCCCTTCTGTCTCTCTTTATCGCATAACATCCTTGTATTTCTCTCCATCCCCCATTCTTTACCGCCCTTCTGTCTCTCTTTATCGCATAACATCCTTGTATTTCTCTCCATCCCCCATTCTTTACCGCCCTTCTGTCTCTCTTTATCGCATAACATCCTTGTATTTCTCTCCATCCCCCATTCTTTACCGCCCTTCTGTCTCTCTTTATCGCATAACATCCTTGTATTTCTCTCCATCCCCCATTCATTACCGCCCTTCTGTCTCTCTTTATCGCATAACATCCTTGTATTTCTCTCCATCCCCCATTCTTTACCGCCCTTCTGTCTCTCTTTATCGCATAACATCCTTGTATTTCTCTCCATCCCCCATTCATTACCGCCCTTCTGTCTCTCTTTATCGCATAACATCCTTGTATTTCTCTCATCCCCCATTCCCCCCTTCTGTCTCTCTTTATCGCATAACATCCTTGTATTTCTCTCCATCCCCCATTCTTTACCGTCTGTCTCTTTTATCGCATAACATCCTTGTATTTCTCTCCATCCCCCATTCATTACCGCCCTTCTGTCTCTCTTTATCGCATAACATCCTTGTATTTCTCTCCATCCCCCATTCATTACCGCCCTTCTGTCTCTCTTTATCGCATAACATCCTTGTATTTCTCTCCATCCCCATTCATTACCGCCCTTCTGTCTCTCTTTATCGCATAACATCCTTGTATTTCTCTCCATCCCCCATTCATTACCGCCCTTCTGTCTCTCTTTATCGCCATCCTTGTATTTCTCTCCATCCCCCATTCATTACCGCCCTTCTGTCTCTCTTTATCGCATAACATCCTTGTATTTCTCTCCATCCCCCATTCATTACCGCCCTTCTGTCTCTCTTTATCGCATAACATCCTTGTATTTCTCTCCATCCCCCATTCTTTACCGCCCTTCTGTCTCTCTTTATCGCATAACATCCTTGTATTTCTCTCCATCCCCCATTCATTACCGCCCTTCTGTCTCTCTTTATCGCATAACATCCTTGTATTTCTCTTCATCCCCCATTCATTACCGCCCTTCTGTCTCTCTTTATCGCATAACATCCTTGTATTTCTCTCCATCCCCCATTCATTACCGCCCTTCTGTCTCTCTTTATCGCATAACATCCTTGTATTTCTCTCCATCCCCCATTCTTTACCGCCCTTCTGTCTCTCTTTATCGCATAACATCCTTGTATTTCTCTCCATCCCCCATTCATTACCGCCCTTCTGTCTCTCTTTATCGCATAACATCCTTGTATTTCTCTCCATCCCCCATTCTTTACCGCCCTTCTGTCTCTCTTTATCGCATAACATCCTTGTATTTCTCTCCATCCCCCATTCATTACCGCCCTTCTGTCTCTCTTTATCGCATAACATCCTTATATTTCTCTCCATCCCCCATTCTTTACCGCCCTTCTGTCTCTCTTTATCACATAACATCCTTGTATTTCTCTCCATCCCCCATTCATTACCGCCCTTCTGTCTCTCTTTATCGCATAACATCCTTGTATTTCTCTTCATCCCCCATTCATTACCGCCCTTCTGTCTCTCTTTATCGCATAACATCCTTGTATTTCTCTCCATCCCCCATTCTTTACCGCCCTTCTGTCTCTCTTTATCGCATAACATCCTTGTATTTCTCTCCATCCCCCATTCATTACCGCCCTTCTGTCTCTCTTTTTCGCATAACATCCTTGTATTTCTCTCCATCCCCCATTCATTACCGCCCTTCTGTCTCTCTTTATCGCATAACATCCTTGTATTTCTCTCCATCCCCCATTCATTACCGCCCTTCTGTCTCTCTTTATCGCATAACATCCTTGTATTTCTCTCCATCCCCCATTCATTACCGCCCTTCTGTCTCTCTTTATCGCATAACATCCTTGTATTTCTCTCCATCCCCCATTCATTACCGCCCTTCTGTCTCTCTTTATCGCATAACATCCTTGTATTTCTCTCCATCCCCATTCATTACCGCCCTTCTGTCTCTCTTTATCGCATAACATTCTTGTATTTCTCTCCATCCCCCATTCTTTACCGCCCTTCTGTCTCTATTTATCGCATAACATCCTTATATTTCTCTCCATCCCCCATTCTTTACCGCCCTTCTGTCTCTCTTTATCGCATAACATCCTTGTATTTCTCTCCATCCCCCATTCTTTACCGCCCTTCTGTCTCTCTTTATCGCATAACATCCTTGTATTTCTCTCCATCCCCCATTCTTTACCGCCCTTCTGTCTCTCTTTATCGCATAACATCCTTATATTTCTCTCCATCCCCCATTCTTTACCGCCCTTCTGTCTCTCTTTATCACATAACATCCTTGTATTTCTCTCCATCCCCCATTCTTTACCGCCCTTCTGTCTCTCTTTATCGCATAACATCCTTGTATTTCTCTCCATCCCCCATTCTTTACCGCCCTTCTGTCTCTCTTTATCGCATAACATCCTTGTATTTCTCTCCATCCCCCATTCATTACCGCCCTTCTGTCTCTCTTTATCGCATAACATCCTTATATTTCTCTCCATCCCCCATTCATTACCGCCCTTCTGTCTCTCTTTATCGCATAACATCCTTGTATTTCTCTCCATCCCCCATTCTTTACCGCCCTTCTGTCTCTCTTTATCGCATAACATCCTTGTATTTCTCTCCATCCCCCATTCATTACCGCCCTTCTGTCTCTCTTTATCGCATAACATCCTTGTATTTCTCTCCATCCCCCATTCATTACCGCCCTTCTGTCTCTCTTTATCGCATAACATCCTTGTATTTCTCTCCATCCCCCATTCATTACCGCCCTTCTGTCTCTCTTTATCGCAAAACATCCTTGTATTTCTCTCCATCCCCCATTCATTACCACCCTTCTGTCTCTCTTTATCGCATAACATCCTTGTATTTCTCTCCATCCCCCATTCATTACCGCCCTTCTGTCTCTCTTTATCGCATAACATCCTTGTATTTCTCTCCATCCCCCATTCATTACCGCCCTTCTGTCTCTCTTTATCGCATAACATCCTTGTATTTCTCTCCATCCCCCATTCATTACCGCCCTTCTGTCTCTCTTTATCGCAAAACATCCTTGTATTTCTCTCCATCCCCCATTCTTTACCGCCCTTCTGTCTCTCTTTATCGCATAACATCCTTGTATTTCTCTCCATCCCCATTCATTACCGCCCTTCTGTCTCTTTTATCGCATAACATCCTTGTATTTCTCTTCATCCCCCATTCATTACCGCCCTCTGTCTCTCTTTATCGCATAACATCCTTGTATTTCTCTCCATCCCCCATTCTTTACCGCCCTTCTGTCTCTCTTTATCGCATAACCCTCCATCCCCCATTCATTACCGCCCTTCTGTCTCTCTTTATCGCATAACATCCTTGTATTTCTCTCCATCCCCCATTCATTACCGCCCTTCTGTCTCTCTTTATCCCATCCTTGTATTTCTCTCCATCCCCCATTCATTACCGCCCTTCTGTCTCTCTTTATCGCATAACATCCTTGTATTTCTCTCCATCCCCCATTCATTACCGCCCTTCTGTCTCTCTTTATCGCATAACATCCTTGTATTTCTCTCCATCCCCCATTCATTACCGCCCTTCTGTCTCTCTTTATCGCATAACATCCTTGTATTTCTCTCCATCCCCCATTCATTACCGCCCTTCTGTCTCTCTTTATCGCATAACATCCTTGTATTTCTCTCCATCCCCCATTCTTTACCGCCCTTCTGTCTCTCTTTATCGCATAACATCCTTGTATTTCTCTCCATCCCCCATTCATTACATCGCATAACCCTTGTATTTCTCTTCATCCCCATTCATTACCGCCCTTCTGTCTCTCTTTATCGCATAACATCCTTGTATTTCTCTCCATCCCCCATTCATTACCGCCCTTCTGTCTCTCTTTATCGCATAACATCCTTGTATTTCTCTCCATCCCCCATTCTTTACCGCCCTTCTGTCTCTCTTTATCGCATAACATCCTTGTATTTCTCTCCATCCCCCATTCATTACCGCCCTTCTGTCTCTTTATCGCATAACATCCTTGTATTTCTCTCCATCCCCCATTCTTTACCGCCCTTCTGTCTCTCTTTATCGCATAACATCCTTGTATTTCTCTCCATCCCCCATTCATTACCGCCCTTCTGTCTCTCTTTATCGCATAACATCCTTATATTTCTCTCCATCCCCCATTCTTTACCGCCCTTCTGTCTTCTTTATCACATAACATCCTTGTATTTCTCTCCATCCCCATTCATTACCGCCCTTCTGTCTCTCTTTATCGCATAACATCCTTGTATTTCTCTTCATCCCCATTCATTACCGCCCTTCTGTCTCTCTTTATCGCATAACATCCTTGTATTTCTCTCCATCCCCCATTCTTTACCGCCCTTCTGTCTCTCTTTATCGCATAACATCCTTGTATTTCTCTCCATCCCCCATTCATTACCGCCCTTCTGTCTCTCTTTTCGCATAACATCCTTGTATTTCTCTCCATCCCCCATTCATTACCGCCCTTCTGTCTCTCTTTATCGCATAACATCCTTGTATTTCTCTCCATCCCCCATTCATTACCGCCCTTCTGTCTCTCTTTATCGCATAACATCCTTGTATTTCTCTCCATCCCCCATTCATTACCGCCCTTCTGTCTCTCTTTATCGCATAACATCCTTGTATTTCTCTCCATCCCCCATTCATTACCGCCCTTCTGTCTCTCTTTATCGCATAACATTCTTGTATTTCATCCCCCATTCTTTACCGCCCTTCTGTCTCTATTTATCGCATAACATCCTTATATTTCTCTCCATCCCCCATTCTTTACCGCCCTTCTGTCTCTCTTTATCGCATAACATCCTTGTATTTCTCTCCATCCCCCATTCTTTACCGCCCTTCTGTCTCTCTTTATCGCATAACATCCTTGTATTTCTCTCCATCCCCCATTCTTTACCGCCCTTCTGTCTCTCTTTATCGCATAACATCCTTATATTTCTCTCCATCCCCCATTCTTTACCGCCCTTCTGTCTCTCTTTATCACATAACATCCTTGTATTTCTCTCCATCCCCCATTCTTTACCGCCCTTCTGTCTCTCTTTATCGCATAACATCCTTGTATTTCTCTCCATCCCCCATTCTTTACCGCCCTTCTGTCTCTCTTTATCGCATAACATCCTTGTATTTCTCTCCATCCCCCATTCATTACCGCCCTTCTGTCTCTCTTTATCGCATAACATCCTTATATTTCTCTCCATCCCCCATTCATTACATATCGCATAACATCCTTGTATTTCTCTGCCCATTCTTTACCGCCCTTCTGTCTCTCTTTACATAACATCCTTGTATTTCTCTCCATCCCCCATTCACCGGACATAACATCCTTGTATTTCTCTCCATCCCCCATTCATTACCGCCCTTCTGTCTCTCTTTATCGCATAACATCCTTGTATTTCTCTCCATCCCCCATTCATTATCTGTCTCTCTTTATCGCAAAACATCCTTGTATTTCTCTCCATCCCCCATTCATTACCACCCTTCTGTCTCTCTTTATCGCATAACATCCTTGTATTTCTCTCCATCCCCCATTCATTACCGCCCTTCTGTCTCTCTTTATCGCATAACATCCTTGTATTTCTCTCCATCCATTACAGTCTCTCTTTATCGCACATCCTTTTATTTCATCCCCCATTCATTACCGCCCTTCTGTCTCTCTTTATCGCATAACATCCTTGTATTTCATCCCCCAATTAAGGCCCTTCTGTCTCTCTTTTCGCAAAACATCCTTGTATTTCTCTCCATCCCCCATTCTTTACCGCCCTTCTGTCTCTCTTTATCTAACATTCTTGTATTTCTCTCATCCCCATTCTTTACCGCCCTTCTGTCTCTCTTTATCGCATAACATCCTTTTATTTCTCTCCATCCCCCATTCATTACCGCTTCTGTCTCTCTTTATCGCATAACATCCTTGTATTTCTCTCCATCCCCCATTCATTACTTCTGTCTCTAAAACATCCTTGTATTTCTCATCCCCATTCTTTACCGCCCTTCTGTCTCTCTTTATCGATAACATTCTTGTATTTCTCTCCATCCCCCATTCTTTACCGCCCTTCTGTCTCTATTTATCGCATAACATCCTTATATTTCTCTCCATCCCCCATTCTTTACATAACAAGGTCTCTGCTAACATCCTTGTATTTCTTCCCCCATTCTTTACCGCCCTTCTGTCTCTCTTTATCGCATAACATCCTTGTATTTCTCTCCATCCCCATTCATTACCGCCCTTCTGTCTCTCTTTATCATAACATCCTTATATTTCTCTCCATCCCCCATTCATTACCGCCCTTCTGTCTCTCTTTATCGCATAACATCCTTATATTTCTCTCCATCCCCCATTCATTACCGCCCTTCTGTCTCTCTTTATCGCATAACATCCTTGTATTTCTCTCCATCCCCATTCATTACCGCCCTTCTGTCTCTCTTTATCGCATAACATCCTTGTATTTCTCTCCATCCCCCATTCATTACCACCCTTCTGTCTCTCTTTATCGCATAACATCCTTGTATTCCTCTTCATCCCCCATTCTTTACCGCCCTTCTGTCTCTCTTTATCGCATAACATCCTTGTATTTCTCTCCATCACCCATAAAGCTGTATCACTCTGTCATTCATAATATCCTTCCTCTATTAGCCACATCCTTGTATTTCTCTTCATCACCCATAAAGCTGTATCACTCTGTCATTCATAATATCCTTCCTCTATTAGCCACATCCTTGTATTTCTCTTCATCACCCATAAAGCTATATCACTCTGTCATTCATAATATCCTTCCTCTATTAGCCACATCCTTGTATTTCTCTTCATCACCCATAAAGCTGTGTCACTCTGTCATTCATAACTGTTCTACACAGGAGCACGAGTACAGGACATAACAAGGCTGCTTCGTACTGTTCTACACAGGAGCACGAGTACAGGACATAACAAGGATGCTTCGTACTGTTCTACACAGGAGCACGAGTACAGGACATAACAAGGATGCTTCGTACTGTTCTACACAGGAGCACGAGTACAGGACATAACAAGGCTGCTTCTGACTGTTCTACACAGGAGCACGAGTACAGGACATAACAAGGATGCTTCGTACTGTTCTACACAGGAGCACGAGTACAGGACATAACAAGGATGCTTCGTACTGTTCTACACAGGAGCACGAGTACAGGACATAACAAGGCTGCTTCAGACTGTTCTACACAGGAGCACGAGTACAGGACATAACAAGGATGCTTCGTACTGTTCTGCCACAGGAGCACGAGTACAGGACATAACAAGGATGCTTCGTACTGTTCTACACATAACAAGTACTCGTGCTCCTGTGGTAGAACAGTCTGAAGCAGCCTTGTTATGTCCTGTATGTCCTGTACTCGTGCTCCTGTGGTAGAACAGTCAGAAGCAGCCTTGTTATGTCCCGTACAGCCTTGTTATGTCCTGTACTCGTGCTCCTGTGGTAGAACAGTCTGAAGCAGCCTTGTTATGTCCTGTTCTCGTGCTCATGTGTTAGAATAGTCCGAAGCATCCTTGTTATGTCCCGTACTCGTGCTCCTGTGGTAGAACAGTCAGAAGCAGCCTTGTTATGTGCTGTAGAGCCTTGTTATGTCCTGTACTCGTGCTCTTGTGTAGAACAGTCTGAAGCAGCCTTGTTATGTCCTGTACTCGTGCTCCTGTGTAGAACAGTCTGAAGCAGCCTTGTTATGTCCCGTACAGCCCTGTTATGTCCTGTACTCATGCTCCTGTGTCGAACAGTACGAAGCATCCTTGTTATGTCCTGTAACCAGTGCCTGTAATCTGGATCAAGTTGACAATCAACCTACCAGGGTAGTTACAAACAGCACAGTAATTTGCTTTGGTAGCAACAAATACAAATACACAAATTCTGATGCTCCAGATACTCAACTAGTCTAAAGAAGGCCACTTTTATTGCTTCTTTAATCAGCACCACAGTTTTAAGCTGTGCTAACATATTGCAAAAGGGTTTTCTAATGATTAATTAGCCTTTTAAAATTATAAACTTCGCTAACACAACATGCCATTGGAACACAGGAGTGATGATTGCTGATAATGGGCCTCTGTACACCTTTGTAGATATTCCATAAAAAAATCAGCTACAATAGTTATTTACAACATTAACAATGTCTACACTGTACTTCTGATCAATGTTATTTTAATGGACAAAAAACGTGCTTTTCTTTCAAAAACAAGGACATTTCTAAGTGACCCCAAACTTTTGAAAGGTAGTGTGTATATAACAAATATTTTGGGGGGACTCGGCTGTTTTGCATGTTATTTTGGCATTAATACATGTTACATATCAGTTTGCAAACAATGTAAAAAAATATATATATCTAATGTGTCAGTATCACCTATGTTTTTATTTTTATTAGCTATGTTGTTTTTAAAGGCAGTAAATGAGGCTGAATGAACTGTTTCACTGCCAGACAAGGTGTAGCGGTGGTAAGGTGTTGCTGCTGTTGGGACAGCCCTATGTAGGCCCTAACAGTGTGTGGGAACCGTTTGTCACCAGTATAGTGCAATTTATGTATTGTTTAGTGTGGTGTTGTGTAGTGGCTTTGCTGGCATGCATCCCACATTATATTGTTTTGCCCCAATGCTAAAATCGCACTGCATTTACATAAGTATTCAGACCCATTACTCAGTACTTTGTTGAAGCACCTTTGACAGCGATTACAGCCTCGAGTCTTCTTGGGTATGAAGCTACAAGCTTGGCACACCTGTATTTGGGTAATTTCTCCCATTCTTCTCTGCAGATCTTCTCAAGCTCTGTCAAGTTGGATGGGGAGCGTCGCTGTACAGCTATTTTCAGGTTTCTCCTGAGAGATGTTTGATTGGATTCAAGTCCGGGGTCTGGCTGGGCCACTCAAGGACATTGAGAGATTTGTCCCAAAGCCACTCCTGTTTAGTCTTGGCTGTGTGCTTAGGGTCGTTGTCCTGTTGGAAGGTGAACCTTCGGACCCAGTCTGATGTCCTGAGCGCTCTGGAGCAGGTTTTCATCAAGGATCTCTGTGTACTTTGCTCCGTTCACCTTTCCCTCCATCCTTACTAGACTCCAACCACCATGCTTCACCATAGGGATGGTGCCAGGTTTCCTACAGATGTGACTCTTGGCATTCAGGCCAGAGTTAAATCTTGGTTTCATCATACCAGAGAATCTTGTATCTCATTGTCTGAGAGTCCTTTAGGTGCCTTTAGGCAAACTCCAAGTGGACTGTCATGTGCATTTTACCGAGGAGTGGCTTCTGTCTGGCCACTCTACCATAAAGGCCTGATTGGTGGAGTACTGCAAAGACGGTTGTCCTTCTGGAAGGTTCTCCCATCTCCACAGAGGAACTCTGGAGCTCTGTCAGAGTGACTATTCGGTTCTTGGTCACCTCCCAGATCAAGGCCCTTCTCCTCCGATTGCTCAGTTTGGCCGGGCGGCCAGGTCTCGGAAGAGTCTTGGTGGTTCCAAACTTCTTCCATTTAAGAATTATGGGGCCACTGTGTTCTTGGGGACCTTCAAAGTTAGTTGCAGATTTTTTTTAGTACCCTTCCCCAGATGTGTGCCTCAACACAATCCTATCTTGGAATTCTATGGACAATTCCTTTGACCTCGTGGCTTGGTCTTTGCTCTGACGTGCACCGTCAACTGTGGGTCCTTATATATCCAATCATGTCTAATCAATTTAATTTACCACAAGTAGACTACCATCAAAAATAATGTTCATTATTTGTAATACATTAGCAAACATTTTTTTTTTAACTATTTTTGCTTTGTCACTATGGGGTATTCTGTATATATTGCTCAGGACATTTTAAAATATTTAATCCATTTTAGAATAAGGCTGTAACGTTCCAAAATGTGATATAAGTAAAGGGGTCTGAATACTTTTCAAATTCACTGTATATGTGCTTGAATACCAAATGTAAGCAAGGTTTGAAATGATTATGTTTTAATCAAATATTATATCTGTTTGTGCTTCTGTCGAAAAACATAATTCCACTTTCACATTATGGGCTACTACTGTATGTAGAAAAAAATCTCAATTTAACAAAATGTGGAAAAAGGTCAAGGGGTGTGAATACTTTCTGAAGGCACTGTAGGTATGCTTTTCATCACGGGACTGTTCTGCTCTTCTCTACTGCACCAAGCAGAACTTGGCTCTCTATCCCACTGAGGATATGTCATCACCATATAGGATATAGCAACTACTAGCCTACACAGTATAGATTGATGAATGGGTTTGATTTGTCTCACCGAGGTGTAGGGTAACTGGTGTTATCCCAGCCAACTGTATGTCTCTGGTGAAGGCTATGTGTGGAAATGCATTGACGTTCTGATCGTTTCTCTGTATTTTAACTAAGCTCTATAGAAATGGCAAGATAATTAAGGCTTTTAAGACTAACTACTAAAGACTTCCCTTCATTTCTCTGACAGACTTTGAATGGAGTAATCACCCAATTCAGGGTAGCAGTGTGTGTGTGTGTGTGTGTTTTTTTAAGGACACGGTGGTCAAGTGGTGTTCCCAGGGTTTAGTGTAATTGATTAGAGCAGTAGAGTATGTGGGCTGCCAGGAACCCATGCTGGGAGAGAGACAGACAGAGAAGAGAACCACCATGGCGGAGACAGACCTCCCACACACCCTGACTATCCCTCTCTTCCAGTCTGAGACACTTTCTCTTTCTTTCCCACTCACCCACTTTCCCTCACCCTCCCAGTATCAAATTGACACACCACATACTCTCTCCCTCTTCTATCCAACCTCCTTTACTTTCTCTCTCTCTCTCTCTCATGTAGTTGTCCCTTAGCGCAAGAATAACAATAAAATAACAACAACGAGGCTATATACAGGTGTATGTGTTGGGGGGGTTGCTTAGTGGGTGCAACATTGGGTGCTCTGTTGTGACTCAAGAGCTCATTTGGCCGTTCACACACTCTTTCTCTCTCTTTTAATCTCAACCCTCTCGCCACATCCCTTTCTCCCCCCTCTCCTCCCTCGAAGGCTTAATTGACTGCAGTGTCGGGTGAGAGAGAATCGTTCCACGCTGAGAATCAAACCCTCGATTGTGGAGCGTTGGGGCAGATTAGTGGCTTGTTAGCAATGGTGAATAATGTAATCTGGCACCAATAGACCTGCTGTCAATCACTCAGGATACACAGCACAGTACCAAACTGGGCTACAGGCCTCAGACAAACATACAGCATTAAACCCAGGGCCCAGCTACACCACCAACCAGGGCTACAGGCCTCAGACAAACATACAGCATTAAACCCAGGGCCCAACTACAGCTCAACAGTCAGGGCTACAGGCCTCTGACAAACATACAGCATTAAACCCAGGGCCCAGCTACACCACCAACCAGGGCTACAGGCCTCTGACAAAGTACAGCATTAAACCCAGGGCCCAGCTACAGCTCAACAGTCAGGGCTACAGGCCTCAAACAAACGTACAGCATTAAACCCAGGGCCCAGCTACACCACCAACCAGGGCTACAGGCCTCAGACAAACATACAGCATTAAACCCAGGGCCCAGCTACACCACCAACCAGGGCTACAGGCCTCAGACAAACATACAGCATTAAACCCAGGGCCCAGCTACACCACCAACCAGGGCTACAGGCCTCTGACAAAGTACAGCATTAAACCCAGGGCCCAGCTACAGCTCAACAGTCAGGGCTACAGGCCTCAAACAAACGTACAGCATTAAACCCAGGGCCCAGCTACACCACCAACCAGGGCTACAGGCCTCAGACAAACATTCAGCATTAAACCCAGGGCCCAGCTACACCACCAACCAGGGCTACAGGCCTCTGACAAAGTACAGCATTAAACCCAGGGCCCAGCTACAGCTCAACAGTCAGGGCTACAGGCCTCAGACAAACGTACAGCATTAAACCCAGGGCCCAGCTACAGCTCAACAGTCAGGGCTACAGGCCTCAGACAAACATACAGCATTAAACCCAGGGCCCAGCTACACCACCAACCAGGGCTACAGGCCTCAGACAAACGTACAGCATTAAACCCAGGGCCCAGCTACAGCTCAACAGTCAGGGCTACAGGCCTCAGACAAACATACAGCATTAAACCCAGGGCCCAGCTACAGCTCAACAGTCAGGGCTACAGGCCTCAGACAAACATACAGCATTAAACCCAGGGCCCAGCTACACCACCAATCAGGGCTACAGGCCTCAGACAAATATACAGCATTAAACCCAGGGCCCAGCTCCAGCTCAACAGTCAGGGCTACAACTCTACTCGATACATGTTTTCTGTTGCTGTAATTGGATGTGGTTCACTAAAGGCAGAGTTTACACAGCGTTCTGGTGAGACAGATGTAAGCCGCGTTCGCGTGCACACACAAAGACACTATGAATCAGAGCGGGTATAGCCAGTGTCCCGTGAGGGATATTATTACATTTCCTCTGCGGGTTCCCACATCCAGAGCCCTCCACTGATGCTGCCAGGGAGACTGGGAGAGACAACTAGAACACTCGCACATTGCAACTCCTCTTGTTGCAACAATTTTGTAAAGCTGCCTTCTGGGGCTGCAGGGTAGGGTTTAGGTTAGGCAACTTCTCTACTGGATTAAATCAAGTTCAACAACAGACGTTAGTTTAAAATCTTAACATTAATATATGTTGATACAATTCAACAACAACAAAAAATGCTCAATGATTGAAAACACAGAAAATAAATCACCACCTGGTTGGTTTTCCCCATGTGATGTTTTCGGGTGATTCAGACGGGGTCAAGATCATCTGAAAATGAGGAACAGCTGTGCTGGGAATTTCTGGGCCAGATTGGATTTTTACACTTCATTCATAATATATTTACATAACTGGTCCACTGCAGCAAAACATAAGTTATGTCATCATCATCATGCTACAACTAGATTTAGACAGAGGAGAGAAAGCGAGGTAAAAGATGAAAGTACAGCTACATGGTTTTTGGAAGCTATATACACTGAGTGTACATGTGTAGTAAGGTGATGGGTAACAAAACAGATGAGGGCATTTTTAAAGGTTGGAGATAACATTATGCCATCATAGTCATTAATGCCTTTAACTGGAGATGCAGATGACACACACAAGTCAGACCTTTCATCATCCAATCAGAAAATACTGTCTGACACGTCACCTCCAAGCCACAGGCATACGGACAGAGAAAGACATGTATTTACAAGGTTTTACCTCTAACTCTACCCCTTTACAAGGTTTTACCCCTAACTCTACCCCTTTACAAGGTTTTACCCCTAACTCTACCCGTTTAGAAGGTTTTACTCCTAACTCTACCCCTTTACAAGGTTTTACCCCCAACTCTACCCTTTTACAAGGTTTTACCCCCAACTCTACCCCTTTACAAGGTTTTACCCCCAACTCTACCCGTTTACAAGGTTTTACCCCTAACTCTACCCGTTTACAAGGTTTTACCCCTAACTCTACCCCTTTACAAGGTTTTACCCCTAACTCTACCCCTTTACAAGGTTTAACCCCTAACTCTACCCCTTTACAAGGTTTTACCCCTAACTCTACCCCTTTACAAGGTTTTACCCCTAACTCTACCCCTTTACAAGGTTTTACCCCTAACTCTACCCCTTTACAAGGTTTTACCCCCAACTCTACCCCTTTACAAGGTTTTACCCCTAACTCTACCCCTTTACAAGGTTTTACCCAAAACTCTACTACAGAAAAATATGTCAGCCTTGAAATCTGCTGAGAAATAATTACTAGTAGGCTAAAGCCTACTGACTGTAAAAACCTATCCTTGCCCATTCATTCTGAAGGACAGAACAGCCAGTAACCTGAGTCGGTTGGATTCTATGTCAGCCCAAACGCTCCAATTACAACCTCATATCAGTCTCTATTCATAAACCATTATCCCTTTGGAGCAACAGCAATGCCCATATATACAGACACAGCTATAGTCCGTACCTCCATGGCGAGTGCGGCCGTCTGCTGGTCGTAGTGGTTGAGGAGGTTGGGCATGAAGGTGGCGTTGTAAGGCAGGTCCTGGCACATCCGCAGTCCTACTGGCTCACATGTAAACGTACTGTGGCTCTCTGCTGTCTCCGCATGGATAGACAGACAGGTGGAGCAGAGGGATGAGAGGAAGAGAAGCAAGAGGAAGAGTGACCTAGGCATGACCCTCTCTCTGTGCGAGTCTGCTATTGCAGGTGACGTGTAGTCCCACCTCACTCTCATCCTCAATGAGCAGGGGAGGGGGAGAGAGGGATGAAGAGAGGAAAGGAGGGATGAGATAACAGCAGGGCTATTCTTCTTCTTCTACACAATCACACCATGGAGATCTGTGGCACTCACAGGGGAATCCTGCTGCTTCCATCCCCCAGAGGAGTGCACCCTGTCTGGCTACGGGATCCACCCAGTCAGCCTCCTCTGTCTAGGTCTGTACCCGCTGGAGTGCTGTGATCATCAGCCTAGATTTCCCACCGTTTCCCCCAGCACAGCTATGGTCTTCTCTCTCCAATGAAAGAAGAGACTGCCTATTGAAAGCATTCAGTGTTTTATCACAAAGAACGTCCAATGGCCCAGTAGCACAAGTCAAGCAAGACCTACAAGTTAAAATACAAAAGAATGTTTAGACAAGTGACAAGACAGTCCTATACAATTGTAAATAAGTGACAAGAGACTGGGAGTTGAAAAACAGCAACCCCACCCCTCATTTACACAAGGCCCCATAGATTGTCTTTATTACATTATTATTACAGTCACTGTTATTGTTTTATGTATTGATGCTCAAACAGACAGATAATTGATGAAGGTGAAAACAATTGGGTGTCAGTTCAACTTCACTGGTAAACATAAACTTACATACAAGCAGATATATTATAAAATGCATTTCTATCAGGATTGGCTACTGTCAACATGATACTGTCCTATAGGTGTCATAGACCTATAGGTATACAGGCCTATAGTTGTGTGTCGTCCAATACAGTATGTATCTATGTAGTGGTTACTACGCAGAGCAATTTATAGTCATTTTTGCAGGACAACCTTATTGGGCGTTGTTACTACACAGCTGCGCACACGCCCTTCCAGTCAATTCAATATATTATGCCGAGAAAATCATGCAGCATCGTCTTGCATTTCCACTCTTTTCATTTAAATGTACACCCATGCAATCCGACCAACTAACGTATTCTCCCAATGTTTCGCATGAGTTGATTACCCTGCCACTGCCGGTATCTGAAAGAAATGCCATTTAAACGGTGTATAGGAGATACAGCAACCTCTGTAAGTGTGTAGTAATGTAGCTATGCCGGTTAATAGTAACTAAATGCAACGCAATAATAGTGTAACATTGTTTTTCTATCTAGCCTCATGTCATTTTAGAATGTCTGAAATCTCTGAACTACAGCTCGCGAAGGAACTTGTCTCTGTTCTAACGCTACCATTCGCGTTGCATTTTTTATAGGAAGCAAAGAAAACAAATAATGTATTGGCTTGTTTTAGTAATTGTACAAATGTATACGATAGCTAACTCGTAAACGTGACATGGTTACATTGCAATTTGTGTCGCAACCTCAAACTGATAAAGTGACTAAATATGCAAGCTATAACAAGAACAAAGTCTACGAATGAACGTCTTGTGCATAATACCAAAAGAAACAAAGCTCCCCCCGCCCTCCAAAAAAAACCAAAGCAAATCTTCACCTTCAATTGGAATAATCGTCGATCTGCATTGCTCTTTGCCGCTGTTTCTTCCAGTGACAATACACAAGCACGTCGTTAGCTCTCTCGGTCTTCTCTCTCGCTGCTACACGCAAATCCATGAAATAATCTGTTCCCCGGACGCGCGCTTTGAGCTAGACCACCAGTGTATGCAACATTATCATCGACCAATTCAATTGATTTGTGTGATATATCAGATAAATCACAATATAATTCACACCGTGTCCAGTTATATATATACACACTGTGCATTCCTTCATGGTTGCCGACTGAGTAAACTTGAAAGTCCCCATCCCACTTTAACACTGATGTAAACAGTCACGTGATGAGAACACAGAGGATAGTAATGATAAATCAAAGAGTTAACATTTATTTGAAGAAAATTATTCCATATAAAAACGTTGAACACATTGATCGGTGCAGTCCTTAAATATAAAATCAACTAAACACATGCAACTTCATGTAAAAAAACATACTGCAGGCAACCAAAACACACCATGCATGAAATGTAGATTGAGATCATGGTCAGGATCAATTCAGGAAGTTCAACTGACTTCCTGAATAAAAAATTTACACATAAAATGTTATTGGACCACATTCCAGTGACCACCAGGGTTTAAACTCAGTGAAATCCAGCTCATTCTAATGAGTAGCCTACACTAGTTTATCCCTCCAAAGTGGTCGACACTAGTTACCACAAAGGCATACACCCCACCCATTTCTACAATTAAAGTCTTAAAATGCCATTTTAAACCTAACCTTAGCCCTGAACTTAACCACACTGCTAACCTTAAATTAAAACCAAAAAGCTTGTTTTTGTAGCAAATTACAACTTTGTGACTGTGGAATATGACTTTGTGGCTATGGAAGCTAGTGGACACCCACTAAAGTAGTAGTACCACAGTACAACATATGGCAGCCCTGGAGGAACAACATTCAGCTGGCCACGCATAAAAAACAACCTTGGTTGGGACAGGGTCAGTCACCTCCTTATATCAATATTGATTCACCCCTCAGATCGGGGGATTAGCGTTGTGTGCAAAGATTACGACCCGCTTGATTTAACCCAGCACCAGATTAACAGTTTCAGCACTAAACTGATCACTTCTGCCTGGTGTCGGGGAATGTGAGCCCATCCCAGCTACACCTGTATGACCTACATACTGGTGTCTACCTGACCACTCATGCACCCCGGCCCCCAGGGGCTGCTCTGCTGCATTGGGTTTCAGTCAAAATTTCAGTGTGCGTCTCAGTACACTAAAGTGGTTCAGCTCTCCCTGTTCCCCTTCTTCTATATGCACCTGCAGGAGAAATAAAATTGGGAGAAAACTGCAATGTGGGAGATTTGTTTCTAGGAATTTGAGATGAACCCTCAGAGCCCCTCTCAGGCATTATATTCCCATATCCCCACAGTATACATTCAAGCCAGGAAATAACAGAGTAGTAAACACTATGGAGTGCATCGAGGCCTGGTAGATCAGGCAGGTAGACATAATCAGGTTACAAAAACACACATGACAATAAAACATCTTTGGCTGAGATTGGTAGTTAAATACAAGAGTAGTCATAAAACAACATCTTTGGCTTAGCTGAGAGTTAGTCGTTAAATTTAACGAGGTATATAACAGTGTGTTGCTGTTAAAAGGAGGAAATAACATGTGCAGAAAATGAAAAAGCATGAAGCATGATAAATGCAAAATGTGATTAAATGCAATTATTTAAAATACTATAACGAAGATATTGATCCATAAATAATCTCTACACTACAGGCGTTTGTAATTTTGCATTTGTGAAATGTTGGCGGATCGAGGGGAGGACAGACATTCTGAGGCAGACACGGAGACAATGTCATCCAGCAGTCTAGCTAGCCTATCACGTTGAGGGAGAGGAGAGTCTTTGGTATGAATGGAGGTAAAGGCACCAGGGAGGTTCTCTGAAGACGAAGAGGCTCAGTCACACCTTCGTCATCAAACACTGTTGACAAGAAAGCATGAGGAGAGATATTACTTCAGCTCAGTTGAAACATATCTTTAGTTGTGGCAGATCTGAAGGAAGCAGATTACATGTAAAACGGTAGCACTTCCGTTTACCATGCAGAAATAACCTCAAATTAAATGGTAATTACACAGACCTATGAAGTACTTGTGTTTTGCAGGTTCACTAAAACAAGCACCATTAGGCACCGTGGTGCCCCCTAGAGCAGTGATGAGTAACTGATGGGGTGTGGGGGCCACAACAATCTGAACTCATCATTAGGGGCCACAGTGGCTTGTGAGTCTGCGTACCCACATCCATACCCACACATGCAGTCAACATTTCACTGAGGGGCCACCCCACCTTGCAAACAAAACATTTTAGCGACCCCCCTCTTGACAAGTTTTGAAGCTAATTTCCTGAAATTGTACACGTTTGGCCTTTGGATATACAGAAATTATTGCAGTTTTAAATATGATATCTGAGTGAGAGTAACAAACAAAATCAATGAGGGCCCCCCGGTCGTTAATTTGACCACAATTAGTACAAGTTTAGATAGCTGGCGAGATTACATTTTTGTAGCTGACATGGGCTAAATGAGTGACTGTCAGTGACTGACATAACTGCTGATGCAGAACCACATTTTTAAATTGCACCTAGTATATAATACTATTATTTTTATCCTGGGGGGATTGATCCAATTCTCAGACAACCCAAAGATTGCTAGATGTCCTTCCAGACTCCCTCCACCTACCCAAGGACGTCAGAGTACAAAAATCAGTAAACCACATAACTGAGGAACTCAATTTAACCTTGCGCATACCCTAGATGCATTCGCACCCCTAAAAACAAAAACATTTGTCCTAAGAAACTAGCTCCCTGGTATACAGAAAATACCAGAGCTCTAAAGCTTCCAGAAAATTGGAACAGAAATGGCGCCACACCAAACTGGAAGTCTTCCGACGAGCTTGGAAAGACAGTACCGTGCATTATCGAAGAGCCCTCACTGCTGCTCGATCATCCTTATTTTCCAACTTATTTTCCTCAATTAAGAACAATCCTAAATGTTTTTGATACTGTCGCAAAGCTAACTAAAAAGCAGCATTCCCCAAGAGAGCATGGCTTTCACTTCAGCTGTGATAAATTCATTAACTTCTTTGAGGAACAGATCATGATCATTAGAAAGCAAATTACGGACTCCTCTTTAAATCTGTGTATTCCTTCAAAGCTCAGTTGTCCTGAGTCTGCACAACTCTGCCAGGACCTAGGATCAAGGGAGACACTCAAGTGTTTTAGTACTATATCTCTTGACACAATTATGAAAATAATCATGGCCTCTAAAACTTCAAGCTGCATACTGGACCCTATTCCAACTAAACTACTGAAAGAGCTGCTTCCTGTGCTTGGCCCTCCTATGTTGAACATAATACATGTCTCTATCTATCTATCGGATGTGTACCAAACTCACTAAAAAAGTGGCAGTTTTTTCTCTTGAAAAAGCCAAACCTTGACCCAGAAAATATTTTTTTAAACTATCGGCCTGTATTGAATCTCCCATTCCTCTCAAATTTTTGGGAAAAAGCGGTTGCGCAGCAACTCACTGCCTTCCTGAAGACAAAATATGTATACGAACCGCTTCCATCTGGTTTTAGACCCCATCATAGCACTGAGACTGCACTTGTGAAGGTGGTAAATTACCTTTTAATGGCGTCAGACCAAGGCTCTGCATCTGTCCTTGTGCTCCTAGACCTTAGTGCTGCTTTTGATACTATCGATCACCACATTATTTTGGAGAGATTGGAAACCCAAATTGGTCTCCACGGACAAGTTCTGGCCTGGTTTAGATCTTATCTGTCGGAAAGATATCCGTTTGTCTCTGTGAATGGTTTGTCCTCTGACAAATCAACTGTAAATTTCGGTGTTCCTCAAAGTTCCGTTTTAGGACCACGATTGTTTTCACTATATATTTTTACCTCTTGGTGATGTCATTCGGAAACATAATGTTAACTTTCATTGCTATGAGGATGACACACAGCTGTACATTTCGATGAAACATGGTGAAGCCCCAAAATTGCCCTCGCTGGAAGCCTGTGTTTCAGACATAAGGAAGGCTGAAAATGATCTACTTTTAAACTCGGACAAAACAGATATGCTTGTTCTTGGTCCCAAGAAACAAAGAGATCTTCTGTTGAATCTGACAATTAATCTTGATGGTTGTACAGTCGTCGCAAATTAAATGGTGAAGGACCTCGCCGTTACTCTGGACCCTGATCTCTCTTTTGACGAACATATCAAGACTGTTTCAAGGACAGCTTTTTTCCATCTTCGCAACATTGCAAAAATCAGAAACTTTCTGTCCAAAAATAATGCAGAAAAGTGAATCCATGCTTTCGTCACTTCTGGGTTAGTCTACTGCAATGCTCTACTTTCTGCCTACCCGGATAAAGCACCGAAAACTTCAGTTAGTGCTAAACACTGCTGCTAGAATCTTGACTAGAACAAAAAATGGATCATATTACTCCAGTGCTAGCCTCTCTACACTGGCTTCCTGTTAAGGCAAAGGCTGATTTCAAGGTTTGACTGCTAACCTACAAAGCTTGCTCCTATCTATCTTTCCGATTTGGTCCTGCCAAATCCTGCCTCTTAACTGTCCCTAGAATTTCTAAGCAAACAGCTGGAGGCAGGGCTTTCTCCTATAGAGCTCAATTTTTATGGAATGGTCTGCCGACCCATGTGAGAGTCGCAGACTCGGTCTCAACTTTTAAGTATTTACCGAAGACTCATCTCTTCAGTGGGTCATATGATTGTGTAGTCTGGCCCTGGAGTGTGAAGGTGAACGGAAAGGCACTGGAGCAACGAACCACCCTTGCTGTCTCTGCCTGGCCGGTTCCCCTCTCTCCACTGGGATTCTCTGCCTCTAACCCTATTATCGGGGCTGAGTCACTGACAAGATCTTCCGGTCTGGGTTGGTGCCCCCCCTTGGGTTGTGCCGTGGCGGAGATCTTTGTGGGCTATACTCGGCCTTGTCTCAGGATGGTAAGTTGGTGGTTGAAGCTATCCCTCTAGTGGTGTGGGGGCTGTGCTTTGGCAAAGTGGGTGGGGTTATATCCTGCCTGGTTGGCCCTGTCTGGGGGTATCGTCGGACGGGGCCACAGTGTCTCCCGATCAATTCGGTCTCAGCCTCCAGTATTTATGCTGCAGTAGTTTATGTTTTCGGGGGGCTAGGATCAGTCTGTTATATCTGGAGTATTTCTCCTGTTTTGTCCGGTGTCCTGTGTGACATCTAATTCTTACTCTCTCTCGGAGGACCCGAGCCATAGGACCATGCCTCAGGACTACCTGGCATGATGACTCCTTGCTGTCCCCAGTCCACCTGGCCGTGCTGCTGCTCCAGTTTTAACTGTTCTGCCTGCAGCTATGGAACCCTGACCTGTTCACCGGACATGTTACCTGTCCCAGACTGCTGTTTTCAACTCTCTAGAGACAGCAGGAGTGGTATAGATTCTCTGAAAGATCGGCTATGAAAAGCCAACTGACATTTACTCCTGAGTTGCAACCTCGACAACCACTGTGATTATTATTAGACCGTGCTGGTCATCTATGAACTTTTGAACATCTTGGCCATGTTCTGTTATAATCTCCACCCAGCATGGCCAGAAGAGGACTGGCCACCCCTCATAGCCTGGTTCCTCTCTAGGTTTCTTCCTAGGTTCTGGCCTTATTAGGGAGTTTTTCCTAGCCACCGTGCTTCTACACCTGCATTGCTTGCTGTTTGGGGTTTTAGTCTGGGTTTATGTACAGCACTTTGAGATATCAGCTGATGTAAGAAGGGCTTTATAAATACATTTAATTTAATCCACAGGCCTACAAATAGTTGCCGTCGTTGCACATCCCTGGCCTAGAGCAATGGGAAAGGAGAAGGGGCTATAATCTGTTGGAAGGATCAAGCTCCAGTGGACTGAACCCTCACCTCCCGGTCTGTGGCAGTCCTCTATGCGTAGTGTTGACCAATCAGGCTCCGGACCTGGAGTGAGTACTCTGGATCTGCCCTATTAGTTAGAGCCTCCTCCTCCAGCTGGCACAGAGAACAGAAACAGGAGAGATGGAGAAAGAAGTAAGTGAGTGAGTGAGTGAGTGAGTGAGTGAGTGAGTGAGTGAGTGAGTGTTACCTGTTCTTTGAGGTATGTGTGAGAGCAGGGTCCTAGACCCCTCAGTACCAGTCCCACTACGAAGCACCAGATAGAAAGTCCTGTTTCCAGTCCAGCCAGAAGTACACATGGGAACCACAGAGACAGGGCAGTGTCCTGGAGAGAATGAAAGAGATATATACATACACGCACAGCCATTGGAAAGTATTCAGACCCCTTGACTTTTTCCACATTGTTACATGACAGCCTTATTCTTAAATTGATTAAATTGTCCCCCCTCATCAATCTACACACACTACCCCATAATGACAAAGCAAAAACAGGTTTAGAAATGTTTGCAAATGTATTAATTACAAAAATACCTTATTTACATAAGTATTTGAGACCCTTTGCTATGAGACTCGAAATTGAGCTTAGGTGCATCCTGTTTCCATCAATCATCCTTGAGATGTTTCTACAACTTGATTGGAGTCCATCTGTGGTAAATTCAATTGATGGACATGATTTGGAAAGGCACAAATGTGTCTATATAAAAGGTCCCACAGTTGACAGTGCATGTCAGAGCAAAAAGGTTGAAGGAATTGTCCATAGAGGTCAGACAGGATTGTGTCGAGGCACAGATCTGGGGAAGGGTACCAAAAAATGTTTTCAGCATTGAAGGTCCCCAAGAACACAGTGCCCTCCATCATTCTTAATTGGAAGAAGTTTTGAACCACCAAGACTCTTCCTAGAGCTGGACGCCCGGCCAAACTGAGCAATCAGGGGTGAAGGGCATTGGTCCCTCTGACAGAGGTCTAGAGTTCCTCTGTGGAGATGGGAGAACCTTCCAGAAGGACAACAAACTCTGCAGCACTCCACCAATCAGGCCTTTATGGTAGAGTGGCCAGACAGAAGCCACTCCTCAGTAAAAGGCACATGATAGCCTAACTGGAGCTCACCAAAGGCACCTGAAGACTCTCAGACTATGAGAAACAAGATCCTCTGATCTGACAAATCCAAGATTGAATTCTTTGGCCTGAACGCAAAGTGTCACGTCTGGAGGAAACCTGTCACCATCCCTACGGTGAAGCATGGTGGTGGCAGCATCATGCAGCGGATATGTTTTTCAACGGCAAGTACTGGGAGATTAGTCAGGATCGAGGGAAAGGTGAACGGAACAAAGTACAGAGAGATCCTTGATGAAAACCTGCTCCAGAGCACTCAGGACCTCACTGGGTTGAAGGTTTTACCTCCCAACAGAACAACGACCCCTAAGCACACAGCCAAGACAACGCGGGAGTGGCTTCGGGACAAGTCTCTGAACGTGCTTGAGTGGCCCAGCCAGAGCCTGAACTTGAACCCTATCGAACATCTCTGGAGAGAATTGAAAATAGCTACACATCCAACCGGACAGAGCTTGAGAGCATATGCAGAGAAGAATGGGAGACACTTCCCAAATACAGGTGTGCCAAGCTTGTAGCATCATACCCAAGAAGACTCAAGGCTGTAATCACTGCCAATGATTCTTCAACAAAGTACTGAGTGAAGGGTCTGAATACTTATGCAAATGTGATATTTCAGTTTTTTATTAATTAGCACAAATTTCTAAAACCCTGTCATGGGGTATTGTGTGTAGATTGATGAGGAAAAAAACTACTTAATTTTAGAATAAGGCTGTAACCTACCAAAATGTGGAAAAGGTCTAGGGGTCTGAATACTTTCCGAAGGCACTGTGTGTGTGTGTGTGTGGCAATACATTTACATTACATTTAAGTCATTTAGCAGACGCTCTTATCCAGAGCGACTTACAATAGTGAGGCTAATAGCCATATAGATTGAGAGAGAGAGACTTTATACATATGTATATTTTTGTGGTGTCAAAGGAGCATAGAGACAGAGCGAGAGAGAGATAGACTTACATAAATCCGTGTGGTGTCAAAGGGGCAGTCTGCTTTGACTGGCGAGCGGGCGTTGATTGGCAAGTCAGTGAAGTTGCAGCCCAACATGAGGCCCCTCCCTCGTTGGCAATGGTGAGGCTAATGCCACAGGCTGCAGAGAGTAGGGCATTCAGGAAGGAACTAATCAGAAGACCTATGTGCTGGAGTTGGGGAACAGAAGGACAGGGAGAAAGAGAAAGCGATGGAGAAAGAGGAGTCAAGGAGGTGGGGAACATTTTGATGAGAGGAGGTGAAGAGGTGACAGTTGCAGACTTAATGGTGTTCATTATATCTTACAAATTATATTTTCTTGTTATTGATGGTCTTACCAGCTTCCAAACTGACAGATTTCTTGACACCAATATGGCAATGATTCCTGTTGCAATGCTCTGAAAATGGAAACAGAACATTTCAGTTTCTGTCTATAACATCACGTTATTACTAATTGTTACTATCGTTATCTATAATTCTCTGACTGACCAGCAGTCCGGAGGTGACGGAGATGATGTTGGCGGCGGTGAACTCGGTGGTGATCTGGTCGTTGGGTTTAGAGATGTGGCGCAGGATGCTGCCGTGGATGATGGCTCCCAGAATGAAGTTAATGTGACCCACCAGGATCAGAGTAAACCCCTTCTTCATCAGACGCCCCGGGCCCTTCTCCTTATCTGACAGATCAGCACACGGTCATCATTGTGTGGTCATTGTTGTAAAGTAGGCTACCAGGGTTGGGGTCAATACCATTGATTCAGAAAGTTAAACTAATTCCAATTCCACATTGTCCTCATTGAAAAGCACTGAAGATAATTGTTTTTTCAGTGTACTACTTGAATGGAAATAAGATTACAGTCGAGTGCACAGGAATCACCATAGAGAATGGCAGTTTAATCTCATTCTAGTTCTGTTTACCTATATAAAAGTAAGTAAGCCTCAACTTTGGCCTATTAGTTGGTAGAAACATTTATAACACTAAAGGTGTGGAATGTTGACTTATACAAACAATAGACTGATGGTTCTAATAGGCTCTACATGATCAAACAAGATGGTACTAGTCATTAGTCGGATTTCGTTGGTAAACGTTTTGCAACTGTCTACTCCAAATTGAAAAGGTTTTGGTTTCTATTGCACAAATTCAGGTAGTCTCCTGTTTCGTTCTGATGGCCATGTTTGCTTCCGTTTGGTTCTTAAACTGTCACTTGTTTCCGTTGCAAGACTTAATGAATACACCCCAGATTTACCTGGAAACCCAATATTGAATTGCATTGAATTCGAGTCAGGCAGAAATTAGCATGAATCAGGGAAGTTAACTCTCACGACCTCTTCAAGCCAGAATTTTGAATAAAAGTATATTTTAACATACTTTACCGGACCGTGCGGTTGGTAATTTTGGTGGTAGGAAATTGAGAATATATCCACAGGAAAGTATAATTCTATAACTTTTAAAAGCTATGGTAGAGCCGTTCAGATGAAGCATGTGCAGAACCATGTAAACGTGCACAAGCTCGGTAAATCGGCTATTTCATGCGTGTATTTTTATGTTGTGAAACCTGAACTCACTACCGGCGCTTTGAAAAGTTTATGTAATTACACTCGTGTGGAGATATCGTCTCACATTCCTACCGCCAACAGGACCAACCGGTAAAGTACGTTAAAATGTACTTTTATTCAAAATTATTGTTTGTAGCGGTGGTGAGAGGAAACTTTCCCGATTCAAACGCTAATTTCTGCCTGACGTAGAATTAAATTCAATGCAACTCAAAGTCGAGTGTACAGGCAAACCCCATATAAGCATCTGAAACACTGAATCAACAGTGTCCCTTATTGGACTCCCCAGTCCTCACCAAATGTTTAGCTAATTTACTGTTAAAAGCATCATTGGTGGATCATTGGTTTACTTTCGAAATACGCAAACGAACACCTGTGCAACCTAGACATAATGGTTGCCTCGCTAAAGTTAACACAATAAGTTGCTTCCACCACTAAAATATACGCTACTTAAAGTTAACTTACCGAAACCACACATATCGTTGCCGTATATTACGCAAGATTGTTTCTAAGAGTTAAACAAAACGGCGAATTATTTTTTGTTTTCATGAAGCAGTTCCTCGCACTTTCCGAGTCGGTGACGTCACGGGCTTCACCTGTCGAGCGGAAGTTGGGCGTTCATTTGTAGGTTTATAATTGAACACATTTATGAAGATTTTACACTATTGTGGAGAGATGTACTGTTTGGATTCTTTACATACAATAGAAATAAGCGGAATCATTTTTATGTAATTAATTTCATTATTCTTTTGGCCAAATTTCATATACACAAATGTAAATTTACAAACAGAAAACCACATTTTCGTATTCTACAAAAAGAAATTGAACTGTATTTTAAGACGGTTAAATGCTCTACTAACAAAAAAACTGTTAGAATTGTAAGTATATGCATGTCCCTTAAGGTCCTTGTGTAATTGTAATGTGATATTGTACCCCCTAGCTCGATTGTCCATTGTTTGTAATCTATGTATGCTTTTGTGTTCCCTCGTGTGCTTTATGTATTGATTTGTTGTTAATAAAAATTAAAATTAAAAATATATATATTTTTTTTAAGTTGGGCGTTCATTTTTGTTCTTCTTCATTTGTGGTTTTCAACAGTGTGCAACTGCAGCACGTAATTCGGGGCGTTCCTGCATGTGGGCGTTCCTGCGTTTGCGAAAGACAGTGCCTACAAAAATACGCTATTACTATTGATCTCTATGTTAAGGGAATTACTGCTGGTGTTGTGTAGTGACCTACATGTTATGCCGAGAGAGAATAGTTATGGTGTCTTTTTGTAGGCACAAACCCCTCCATGGCTCGTTGGACAAAGTCTATGGGGAAATGAATGGCGTTTTTGTTGGGTTTTCGGATTAACGCAGAAAATAAGGTTTGTGGTAAACACAGGCTTAGAAGATCTCAAATGTTTTGTTCTATGAGATAATCTTAATCAGCCAATGTCATTTTTTGTCAATTTTGAAGCATTTATGTCTCATAAAGACCTCAGACTCCCTCTGCAAATGGATCCTGGACTCCCTGACGGGTTGCCCCCAGGTGGTAAGGGTAGGTAACAACACATCCGCCATACTGGTCCTGAACACGGGGACCCCTCAGTGGTGCGTGCTTAGTCCCCTCCTGTACTCCCTGTTCACCCACGACTGAGCACAACTCCAACACCATCATTAAGTTTGCTGACAACACAACAGTGGTAGGCCTGATCACCGACAACGATGAGACAGCCTATAGGGAGGAGGTCAGAGACCTGGAAGTGTCGTTCCAGGACAACAACCAGTCCCTCAACGTTAGCAAGATAAAGTAGCTGATCGTAGACTACAGGAAAAGGAGGGCCGAGCACACCCCCATTTGTGCACACCCCTATTCACATCAACGGGACTATAGTGGCGAGGGTATAGACCGTATACCTAGGGATTTGGAAAACTGAACCATTTCTTTGAAGTTTTTAAATACATTTGAATATTCGTAGCTACTTTTTAAGTAAATATCTGCAGTCAACTTGTGCAAAACGTCAGGATATAAAGAACATTGCGTTCTTCATTTCACCTGTCACATTATTATGAACAATGAGAGGCACTCACTGTTGTGCAGCATGGGCCAGGTGATTTAATTACAGTATGCAATTTACAACTAAATGTTTGCCAGCTAGATATCTTATAACTGTTAAGTTAACTGTATAAAATACTTGAATACTTTAGGTCAGAAACTATACAAAATCTTTGCAATGTGCTTGTTAGCATTTAATTAGCATTCTCTATAGGATTTTACATGTACTTGTTAGCATTGCTAACCTTTGGATTACAGAGTATCAGTGAAGTTTGAATACAGCACCCCTTGTGTTCAGTGCCGGTATTACCGAATATCCCGGTATGGCACATGGTCGGTATGAAGATCTGACAATCTGAATACCAACCAAGCCTATCACTAAGGACCTATCATGACCCTCAGATCCTCAAAAAGTTTTACAGCTGCACCATAGAGAGCATCTGGACTGGCCACATCACCGCTTGGTAGGGCAACTGCTTGGCATCCAACTGTAAGGCGCTACAGAGGGTAGTGTGTACGGCCCAGTCCATCACTGGGGCTGATCTCCCTGCCATCCAGGACCTCTATACCAGGCGGTATCAGAGGAAGGCCCTAAATATTGTCAAAGACTCCAGCCACCCTAGTCATAGACTGTTCTCTCTGCAACCGCATGGCAAGCGGTACCGGAGCGCAGAGTCTGGAACCAACAGCACCCTGAACACCTTCTACCCCCAAGCCATAAGACCTGTAAATAGTTATCCAAATATACTGAACACAAATATAACCGCAACATGCAACAATTTCTAAGATTATACTGAGTTACAGTTCATATAAGGAAATCAGTCAATTGAAATAAATGATTTAGGCCCTAATCTATGGATTTCACGACTGGGTAGGGGTGCAGCCATGGGTGGACCTGGGAGGGCATAGGCCCCCCCCGACAAACGATCCCGCAGGTAAAGAAAATGGATGTGGAAGCCCTGGCCTGGCGTGGTTACATGTGGTCTATAGTTGTGAGGTCGGTTGGACGAACTGCCAAAGTTTCTAAAACGACGTTGGAAGAGGCTTATGGTAGAGAAATGAACATTCAATACTCTGGACACAGCTCCGGTGGACATTCCTGCAGTCAGCATGTCAATTACATGCTCCTTCAAAACTTGAGACATCTGTGGCATTGTGTTTTGTGCAAAACTGCACATTTTAGAGTGTCCTTTTATTGTTGCCTAAAGGAAGACGGTTATTCAGGCGAGTGAGCGATGAGCAGCGCTCAGACATTATTTGACGGTAATGAATCAAGACAAATGCAGAGGAATAAAAAGCTGCACTTAGAGCACGGCCAACCCACTCTGTGTGTGTGTGTGTGTGTGTGTGTGTGTGTGTGTGTGTGTGTGTGTGTGTGTGTGTGTGTGTGTGTGTGTGTGTGTGTGTGTGTGTGTGTGTGTGTGTGTGTGTGTGTGTGTTGGCCTACCTGCCTTGTTAGGAATCTGTTTTGATCATTCTCGATTGATGCTTTCCAGATCTGTGCACAAGAAAATAAGTTCTACCCGCAAATGGGTGCAGCAACGCATAAGATCTCATGTTTTTTAAGACAGTAACAGCACACCCCCACACACCATCACAACACCCTCAAATGACTGAGCACACACACACAGTCAATATTAGGCCAACAGCATACCACCCTGCATCCCACTGCTGGCTTGCTTCTGAAGCTAAGCAGGGTTTGTCCTGGATGGGAGACCAGATGCTGCTGGAAGTGTGTTGGAGGGCAAGTGGGCGGTATTCTTTGCTATGGTCTAAAAAAATTCTCCAGGTCAGTGTTTTGGGACGTTAAACCTCTACCCACCATTGCAACCTGTACGCTCTCGTTGGCTGGCCCTCGCTTCATACTCGTCGCCAAACCCACTGGCTCCATGTCATCTACAAGACCCTTCTAGGTAAAGTCCCCCTTATTTCAGCTCACTGGTCACCATAGCATCACCCACCTGTAGCACGTGCTCCAGCAGTTATATCTCTCTGGTCACCCCCAAAACCAATTCTTTCTTTGGCCGCCTCTCCTTCCAGTTCTCTGCTGCCAATGACTGGAATGAACTACAAAAAATCTCTGAAACTGGAAACACCTATCTCCATCACTAGCTTTAACCACCAGCTGTCAGCTTGGGTTTACGGGCCAAAGCTCACAGGTGAACATGTTGGCACCACAAATGGACACCTCTAGATAGTGCGTGTATGTGTGTGTGTGAGTAGCAAGAGCATGAGTGTGTGTATGACAATTTCTGTCTCAGTGTTCATCTGGTCCTGTCCTGCTCTTACCTATCAGAATGGCTGAATGGGAACACCTCACTTTAAAACTACCAATCAGAGGCCTTCTTTTGATATCCCCCACAATGCACGCACACTCCCTCTACATTCCTATTGAGTGCCATGTCCTTACAGAAACATGGGGAAACCCTTAACACAGCTCGTTTCTGCATGACTGTTACAGGCCAGCCGAATGGAGTGTTCTTTCATACCATTTCCTGCTGTGTGACTCTCTCCACCACTGTGTGTGTGTACTGTGCTGGTCTCTCTCTCTACCACTGTGTGTGTGTACTGTGCTGGTCTCTCTCTCTACCACTGTGTGTGTGTACTGTGCTGGTCTCTCTCTCTACCACTGTGTGTGTGTACTGTGCTGGTCTCTCTACCACTGTGTGCGTGTACTGTGCTGGTCTCTCTCTCTACCACTGTGTGTGTGTACTGTGCTGGTCTCTCTCTCTACCACTGTGTGTGTGTACTGTGCTGGTCTCTCTCTCTACCACTGTGTGTGTGTACTGTGCTGGTCTCTCTACCACTGTGTGTGTGTACTGTGCTGGTCTCTCTCTCTACCACTATGTGTGTGTACTGTGCTGGTCTCTCTCTCTACCACTGTGTGTGTGTACTGTGCTGGTCTCTCTACCACTGTGTGTGTGTACTGTGCTGGTCTCTCTACCACTGTGTGTGTGTACTGTGCTGGTCTCTCTCTCTACCACTGTGTGTGTGTACTGTGCTGGTCTCTCTACCACTGTGTGTGTGTAGAATGCTGGTCTATCTCTCTACCACTGTGTGTGTGTACTGTGCTGGTCTCTCTCTCTACCACTGTGTGTGTGTACTGTGCTGGTCTCTCTCTCTACCACTGTGTGTGTGTACTGTGCTGGTCTCTCTCTCTACCACTGTGTGTGTGTACTGCGCTGGTCTCTCTACCACTGTGTGTGGGTACTGTGCTGGTCTCTCTACCACTGTGTGTGTACTGTGCTGGTCTCTCTACCACTGTGTGTGTGTACTGTGCTGGTCTCTCTCTACCACTGTGTGTGTGTACTGCGCTGGTCTCTCTACCACTGTGTGTGTGTACTGAGAATATCGACATTAAGTGGTTTGATTGTGGTGTCAAAGGAAGGGGTGGGAATGGTGATCAAATCTGTATTCATGACGACCTGGTTTTATTTGGGAGCAAATGTTTTGTTCTGCTGTCGCTGGTCAAAAACAGGACAAAAGCCTTCGCCCATAAAACAAGCCTTGGGGTGATTGCACAACCCTTTGGCTTAAGGATGGGGAGGAGGGCAGGGGTGGTCATCCCCATGGCTCAGTTTTTCAAAAGTTATTTATCTGGATTTCACCTATCGGATAGGATTTCATGCATAAAAATAGAATGAATAGAACAGACAAATCATTGAATGGAATTGGGGACTCCCAATCTATGCATTTTAGTTCTATGTATTTAATCCTATCCGATAGGCAAAATCCAGATAGATAACTTTTGAAAAACAGGTCTCAGGAGAATAGCGATACGATGTGCATGCTTTAGTTCCAGCCCAGCTCTAAATGGAGGATTATGGTGAGTTGAGTATTCTGAACACCTTTAATTAATGGAAGAGTTTTGTATCATACTGTGTGCTACATAGACATGATGTTTCCAGAAGACACAAGTTCATGTTAGATTCTCCATAGGAGAGGAGTGTGTGCTGGCAGCAGCGTTGGGGGTGTTTATGGGGTGCTGAGCAGAAGGCTGTGTGGGTTGTGTGTGTAGGAGAAACAGGGAGGGTATTTTGGTAGACCCCGTCTGTTCCTCCTCTACTTCTATAGCCGGATTAAGTTTCCCTCCTTTCCTCTCTCTCTCCGGTAGAAGCCACGGTTTGTATAAAGAAAGACTGAATGGAAGTTACCTTAGTGAGCCCCACGAGAGAGAGAAGTACATTTAATTGAATTGAAAGAGAGAGAGAGGCAGGCACCGGAGAGGGGTAGTTGTCTGGCGCAGATACCTAGCAGACTCTGCATGTCCTGGGCTGTCAACTGGGAGTTTGAGGGGGACAGTGATGGATGGGTCTGGAGGATAGTTCCAGACAGGGAAATAAATCTCAGCCCTGTGGTTACCAAACACACACACACACAGCTTTATTTTCGTGAAATTTCAGGACTTTTGGGGGAGTCAAATGTTTTGACCATTTTGACACTACTCCTTAACCTAACCTTAACCCTAACCCAAAAACCCTAACCCAAAAACCCTAAAATAGAATTCTAACAAATTCAGGACATGAAAAGATTCCTGACTTTTCCAAAAATGTCTCGTTTTCCTTACTTGTCAGGACAGTCAGTGAATTGTTGGGGTCCTAATAAGGTAGCAAAACAAGTACACACACACACACACACACACACACACACACACACACACACACACACACACACACACACACACACACACACACACACACACACACACACACACACACACAAGCTCACTTCCTAAAGCTGTCATTAGTAGTGGAGATTACTATGGCCCAGTTGTCAAGTCAGCTGACTGGTCTCTATAATATGGCCCAGTGGTCAGGTCAGGTGACTGGTCTCTGTAATATGGCCCAGTGGTCAGGTCAGGTGACTGGTCTCTGTAATATGGCCCAGTGGTCAGGTCAGGTGACTGGTCTTAATATGGCCCAGTGGTCAGGTCAGGTGAATGTGCCAATGCTGGTGATGGTGACACTTGACACCTCACATACTACTAAACTAGCTGAGCACTAACATGCAGACTGCCATCATTTGGTGCTGGGGCTTACACACACACACTACATAAATGTAAATATGCTTACACACACACATGCAAATTGGCGCCACACACTCACACTCTCCACATCCGATGCTGCTACTCTATTTATTATCTCTCCTGATTGCCGAGTCACTTTTATCCCTCCCTACATGTACATGCCTCAACAAGCTCAACTACCTCGTACCCCTGCACATTGACTTGGTACCGGTAGTACTCCTTGTATATTGTTATTTTATTGTCTTACTATTTCCTTTTTTAGAATTGGCTCATTTTGTATTACTTTTTATCTCTGCTTTGTTGGGAAAGGGCTCGTAAGTAAGCATTTCACATTCAAGTTTAAACCTGTTGTATTCAGCACATTTGACAAATACCATTTTATTTTATTTGACACACGCCCGTAAAACCAAAGAAGAGGTGAAGCCAATCAGGGAAGGAGAAAATCATTGGCATAATTAGAAACCACCTTGTTTTTGTAGTGTGTTGCTTTTGGCTCAACTGTGTTTGTAGTCTATTCTTGTTGCCACCGGGGTCAGAGCACTTAGGGACAGCATCTTAAGACCAGTTCATCTTTTAAAAGTAATGCTGACTCATCTCTTCTCTTACTCTATTCAACACCGTCAGCCCTCTCTCCATCCCCCATTCATTACCGCCCTTCTGTCTCTCTTTATCGCATAACATCCTTGTATTTCTCTCCATCCCCCATTCATTACCGCCCTTCTGTCTCTCTTTATCGCATAACATCCTTGTATTTCTCTCCATCCCCCATTCATTTGTACATCCCTTCTGTCTCTCTTTATCGCATAACATCCTTGTATTTCTCTCCATCCCCCATTCTTTACCGCCCTTCTGTCTCTCTTTATCGCATAACATCCTTGTATTTCTCTCCATCCCCCATTCATTACCGCCCTTCTGTCTCTCTTTATCGCATAACATCCTTGTATTTCTCTCCATCCCCCATTCTTTACCGCCCTTCTGTCTCTCTTTATCGCATAACATCCTTGTATTTCTCTCCATCCCCCATTCATTACCGCCCTTCTGTCTCTCTTTATCGCATAACATCCTTGTATTTCTCTCCATCCCCCATTCTTTACCGCCCTTCTGTCTCTCTTTATCGCATAACATCCTTGTATTTCTCTCCATCCCCCATTCATTACCGCCCTTCTGTCTCTCTTTATCGCATAACATCCTTATATTTCTCTCCATCCCCCATTCTTTACCGCCCTTCTGTCTCTCTTTATCACATAACATCCTTGTATTTCTCTCCATCCCCCATTCATTACCGCCCTTCTGTCTCTCTTTATCGCATAACATCCTTGTATTTCTCTTCATCCCCCATTCATTACCGCCCTTCTGTCTCTCTTTATCGCATAACATCCTTGTATTTCTCTCCATCCCCATTCTTTACCGCCCTTCTGTCTCTCTTTATCGCATAACATCCTTGTATTTCTCTCCATCCCCCATTCATTACCGCCCTTCTGTCTCTCTTTTCGCATAACATCCTTGTATTTCTCTCCATCCCCCATTCATTACCGCCCTTCTGTCTCTCTTTATCGCATAACATCCTTGTATTTCTCTCCATCCCCCATTCATTACCGCCCTTCTGTCTCTCTTTATCGCATAACATCCTTGTATTTCTCTCCATCCCCCATTCATTACCGCCCTTCTGTCTCTCTTTATCGCATAACATCCTTGTATTTCTCTCCATCCCCATTCATTACCGCCCTTCTGTCTCTCTTTATCGCATAACATCCTTGTATTTCTCTCCATCCCCCATTCATTACCGCCCTTCTGTCTCTCTTTATCGCATAACATTCTTGTATTTCTCTCCATCCCCCATTCTTTACCGCCCTTCTGTCTCTATTTATCGCATAACATCCTTATATTTCTCTCCATCCCCCATTCTTTACCGCCCTTCTGTCTCTCTTTATCGCATAACATCCTTGTATTTCTCTCCATCCCCCATTCTTTACCGCCCTTCTGTCTCTCTTTATCGCATAACATCCTTGTATTTCTCTCCATCCCCATTCTTTACCGCCCTTCTGTCTCTCTTTATCGCATAACATCCTTATATTTCTCTCCATCCCCCATTCTTTACCGCCCTTCTGTCTCTCTTTATCACATAACATCCTTGTATTTCTCTCCATCCCCCATTCTTTACCGCCCTTCTGTCTCTCTTTATCGCATAACATCCTTGTATTTCTCTCCATCCCCCATTCTTTGTCTCTCTTTTATCGCACCGCCCTTCTGTCTCTCTTTATCGCATAACATCCTTGTATTTCTCTCCATCCCCCATTCATTACCGCCCTTCTGTCTCTCTTTATCGCATAACATCCTTATATTTCTCTCCATCCCCATTCATTACCGCCCTTCTGTCTCTCTTTATCGCATAACATCCTTGTATTTCTCTCCATCCCCCATTCTTTACCGCCCTTCTGTCTCTCTTTATCGCATAACATCCTTGTATTTCTCTCCATCCCCCATTCATTACCGCCCTTCTGTCTCTCTTTATCTGTCATAACATCCTTGTATTTCTCTCCATCCCCCATTCATTACCGCCCTTCTGTCTCTCTTTATCGCATAACATCCTTGTATTTCTCTCCATCCCTCATTCATTACCGCCCTTCTGTCTCTCTTTATCGCATAACATCCTTTTATTTCTCTCCATCCCCATTCATTACCGCCCTTCTGTCTCTCTTTCATTATCTCTCTTTATCGCATAACATCCTTGTATTTCTCTCCATCCCCATTCATTACCGCCCTTCTGTCTCTCTTTATCGCAAAACATCCTTGTATTTCTCTCCATCCCCCATTCTTTACCGCCCTTCTGTCTCTCTTTATCGCATAACATTCTTGTATTTCTCTCCATCCCCATTCTTTACCGCCCTTCTGTCTCTCTTTATCGCATAACATCCTTTTATTTCTCTCCATCCCCCATTCATTACCGCCCTTCTGTCTCTCTTTATCGCATAACATCCTTGTATTTCTCTCCATCCCCCATTCATTACCGCCCTTCTGTCTCTCTTTTCATTACCGCCCTTCTGTCAAAACATCCTTGTATTTCTCTCCATCCCCATTCTTTACCGCCCTTCTGTCTCTCTTTATCGCATAACATTCTTGTATTTCTCTCCATCCCCATTCTTTACCGCCCTTCTGTCTCTATTTATCGCATAACATCCTTATATTTCTCTCCATCCCCCATTCTTTACCGCCCTTCTGTCTCTCTTTATCGCATAACATCCTTGTATTTCTCTCCATCCCCATTCTTTACCGCCCTTCTGTCTCTCTTTATCGCATAACATCCTTGTATTTCTCTCCATCCCCCATTCTTTACCGCCCTTCTGTCTCTCTTTATCGCATAACATCCTTGTATTTCTCTCCATCCCCCATTCATTACCGCCCTTCTGTCTCTCTTTATCGCATAACATCCTTGTATTTCTCTCCATCCCCCATTCATTACCGCCCTTCTGTCTCTCTTTATCGCATAACATCCTTGTATATCCCCCATTCTTACCGCCCTTCTGTCTCTCTTTATCGCATCCCCCATTCATTACCGCCCTTCTGTCTCTCTTTATCGCATAACATCCTTTCTGTCTCTCTTTATCGCATTTCTCTCCATCCCCCATTCATTACCGCCCTTCTGTCTCTCTTTTATCGCATAACATCCTTGTATTTCTCTCCATCCCCCATTCATTACCACCCTTCTGTCTCTCTTTATCGCATAACATCCTTGTATTCCTCTTCATCCCCATTCTTTACCGCCCTTCTGTCTCTCTTTATCGCATAACATCCTTGTATTTCTCTCCATCACCCATAATAACTGTATCACTCTGTCATTCATAATATCCTTCCTCTATTAGCCACATCCTTGTATTTCTCTTCATCACCCATAAAGCTGTATCACTCTGTCATTCATAATATCCTTCCTCTATTAGCCACATCCTTGTATTTCTCTTCATCACCCATAAAGCTATATCACTCTGTCATTCATAATATCCTTCCTCTATTAGCCACATCCTTGTATTTCTCTTCATCACCCATAAAGCTGTGTCACTCTCTGTCATTCATAACTGTTCTACACAGGAGCACGAGTACAGGACATAACAAGGCTGCTTCGTACTGTTCTACACAGGAGCACGAGTACAGGACATAACAAGGATGCTTCGTACTGTTCTACACAGGAGCACGAGTACAGGACATAACAAGGATGCTTCGTACTGTTCTACACAGGAGCACGAGTACAGGACATAACAAGGCTGCTTCTGACTGTTCTACACAGGAGCACGAGTACAGGACATAACAAGGATGCTTCGTACTGTTCTACACAGGAGCACGAGTACAGGACATAACAAGGATGCTTCGTACTGTTCTACACAGGAGCACGAGTACAGGACATAACAAGGCTGCTTCAGACTGTTCTACACAGGAGCACGAGTACAGGACATAACAAGGATGCTTCGTACTGTTCTGCCACAGGAGCACGAGTACAGGACATAACAAGGATGCTTCGTACTGTTCGACCACAGGAGCACGAGTACAGGACATAACAAGGCTGCTTCTGACTGTTCTACACAGGAGCACGAGTACAGGACATAACAAGGATGCTTCGTACTGTTCTACACATAACAAGTACTCGTGCTCCTGTGGTAGAACAGTCTGAAGCAGCCTTGTTATGTCCTGTATGTCCTGTACTCGTGCTCCTGTGGTAGAACAGTCAGAAGCAGCCTTGTTATGTCCCGTACAGCCTTGTTATGTCCTGTACTCGTGCTCCTGTGGTAGAACAGTCTGAAGCAGCCTTGTTATGTCCTGTTCTCGTGCTCATGTGTTAGAATAGTCCGAAGCATCCTTGTTATGTCCCGTACTCGTGCTCCTGTGGTAGAACAGTCAGAAGCAGCCTTGTTATGTGCTGTAGAGCCTTGTTATGTCCTGTACTCGTGCTCTTGTGTAGAACAGTCTGAAGCAGCCTTGTTATGTCCTGTACTCGTGCTCCTGTGTAGAACAGTCTGAAGCAGCCTTGTTATGTCCCGTACAGCCCTGTTATGTCCTGTACTCATGCTCCTGTGTCGAACAGTACGAAGCATCCTTGTTATGTCCTGTAACCAGTGCCTGTAATCTGGATCAAGTTGACAATCAACCTACCAGGGTAGTTACAAACAGCACAGTAATTTGCTTTGGTAGCAACAAATACAAATACACAAATTCTGATGCTCCAGATACTCAACTAGTCTAAAGAAGGCCACTTTTATTGCTTCTTTAATCAGCACCACAGTTTTAAGCTGTGCTAACATATTGCAAAAGGGTTTTCTAATGATTAATTAGCCTTTTAAAATTATAAACTTCGCTAACACAACATGCCATTGGAACACAGGAGTGATGATTGCTGATAATGGGCCTCTGTACACCTTTGTAGATATTCCATAAAAAAATCAGCTACAATAGTTATTTACAACATTAACAATGTCTACACTGTACTTCTGATCAATGTTATTTTAATGGACAAAAAACGTGCTTTTCTTTCAAAAACAAGGACATTTCTAAGTGACCCCAAACTTTTGAAAGGTAGTGTGTATATAACAAATATTTTGGGGGGACTCGGCTGTTTTGCATGTTATTTTGGCATTAATACATGTTACATATCAGTTTGCAAACAATGTAAAAAAATATATATCTAATGTGTCAGTATCACCTATGTTTTTATTTTTATTAGCTATGTTGTTTTTAAAGGCAGTAAATGAGGCTGAATGAACTGTTTCACTGCCAGACAAGGTGTAGCGGTGGTAAGGTGTTGCTGCTGTTGGGACAGCCCTATGTAGGCCCTAACAGTGTGTGGGAACCGTTTGTCACCAGTATAGTGCAATTTATGTATTGTTTAGTGTGGTGTTGTGTAGTGGCTTTGCTGGCATGCATCCCACATTATATTGTTTTGCCCCAATGCTAAAATCGCACTGCATTTACATAAGTATTCAGACCCATTACTCAGTACTTTGTTGAAGCACCTTTGACAGCGATTACAGCCTCGAGTCTTCTTGGGTATGAAGCTACAAGCTTGGCACACCTGTATTTGGGTAATTTCTCCCATTCTTCTCTGCAGATCTTCTCAAGCTCTGTCAAGTTGGATGGGGAGCGTCGCTGTACAGCTATTTTCAGGTTTCTCCTGAGAGATGTTTGATTGGATTCAAGTCCGGGGTCTGGCTGGGCCACTCAAGGACATTGAGAGATTTGTCCCAAAGCCACTCCTGTTTAGTCTTGGCTGTGTGCTTAGGGTCGTTGTCCTGTTGGAAGGTGAACCTTCGGACCCAGTCTGATGTCCTGAGCGCTCTGGAGCAGGTTTTCATCAAGGATCTCTGTGTACTTTGCTCCGTTCACCTTTCCCTCCATCCTTACTAGACTCCAACCACCATGCTTCACCATAGGGATGGTGCCAGGTTTCCTACAGATGTGACTCTTGGCATTCAGGCCAGAGTTAAATCTTGGTTTCATCATACCAGAGAATCTTGTATCTCATTGTCTGAGAGTCCTTTAGGTGCCTTTAGGCAAACTCCAAGTGGACTGTCATGTGCATTTTACCGAGGAGTGGCTTCTGTCTGGCCACTCTACCATAAAGGCCTGATTGGTGGAGTACTGCAAAGACGGTTGTCCTTCTGGAAGGTTCTCCCATCTCCACAGAGGAACTCTGGAGCTCTGTCAGAGTGACTATTCGGTTCTTGGTCACCTCCCAGATCAAGGCCCTTCTCCTCCGATTGCTCAGTTTGGCCGGGCGGCCAGGTCTCGGAAGAGTCTTGGTGGTTCCAAACTTCTTCCATTTAAGAATTATGGGGCCACTGTGTTCTTGGGGACCTTCAAAGTTAGTTGCAGATTTTTTTTAGTACCCTTCCCCAGATGTGTGCCTCAACACAATCCTATCTTGGAATTCTATGGACAATTCCTTTGACCTCGTGGCTTGGTCTTTGCTCTGACGTGCACCGTCAACTGTGGGTCCTTATATATCCAATCATGTCCAATCAATTTAATTTACCACAAGTAGACTACCATCAAAAATAATGTTCATTATTTGTAATACATTAGCAAACATTTTTTTTTTTAACTATTTTTGCTTTGTCACTATGGGGTATTCTGTATATATTGCTCAGGACATTTTAAAATATTTAATCCATTTTAGAATAAGGCTGTAACGTTCCAAAATGTGATATAAGTAAAGGGGTCTGAATACTTTTCAAATTCACTGTATATGTGCTTGAATACCAAATGTAAGCAAGGTTTGAAATGATTATGTTTTAATCAAATATTATATCTGTTTGTGCTTCTGTCGAAAAACATAATTCCACTTTCACATTATGGGCTACTACTGTATGTAGAAAAAATCTCAATTTAACAAAATGTGGAAAAAGGTCAAGGGGTGTGAATACTTTCTGAAGGCACTGTAGGTATGCTTTTCATCACGGGACTGTTCTGCTCTTCTCTACTGCACCAAGCAGAACTTGGCTCTCTATCCCACTGAGGATATGTCATCACCATATAGGATATAGCAACTACTAGCCTACACAGTATAGATTGATGAATGGGTTTGATTTGTCTCACCGAGGTGTAGGGTAACTGGTGTTATCCCAGCCAACTGTATGTCTCTGGTGAAGGCTATGTGTGGAAATGCATTGACGTTCTGATCGTTTCTCTGTATTTTAACTAAGCTCTATAGAAATGGCAAGATAATTAAGGCTTTTAAGACTAACTACTAAAGACTTCCCTTCATTTCTCTGACAGACTTTGAATGGAGTAATCACCCAATTCAGGGTAGCAGTGTGTGTGTGTGTGTGTGTTTTTTTAAGGACACGGTGGTCAAGTGGTGTTCCCAGGGTTTAGTGTAATTGATTAGAGCAGTAGAGTATGTGGGCTGCCAGGAACCCATGCTGGGAGAGAGACAGACAGAGAAGAGAACCACCATGGCGGAGACAGACCTCCCACACACCCTGACTATCCCTCTCTTCCAGTCTGAGACACTTTCTCTTTCTTTCCCACTCACCCACTTTCCCTCACCCTCCCAGTATCAAATTGACACACCACATACTCTCTCCCTCTTCTATCCAACCTCCTTTACTTTCTCTCTCTCTCTCTCTCATGTAGTTGTCCCTTAGCGCAAGAATAACAATAAAATAACAACAACGAGGCTATATACAGGTGTATGTGTTGGGGGGGTTGCTTAGTGGGTGCAACATTGGGTGCTCTGTTGTGACTCAAGAGCTCATTTGGCCGTTCACACACTCTTTCTCTCTCTTTTAATCTCAACCCTCTCGCCACATCCCTTTCTCCCCCTCTCTCTCCCTCGAAGGCTTAATTGACTGCAGTGTCGGGTGAGAGAGAATCGTTCCACGCTGAGAATCAAACCCTCGATTGTGGAGCGTTGGGGCAGATTAGTGGCTTGTTAGCAATGGTGAATAATGTAATCTGGCACCAATAGACCTGCTGTCAATCACTCAGGATACACAGCACAGTACCAAACTGGGCTACAGGCCTCAGACAAACATACAGCATTAAACCCAGGGCCCAGCTACACCACCAACCAGGGCTACAGGCCTCAGACAAACATACAGCATTAAACCCAGGGCCCAACTACAGCTCAACAGTCAGGGCTACAGGCCTCTGACAAACATACAGCATTAAACCCAGGGCCCAGCTACACCACCAACCAGGGCTACAGGCCTCTGACAAAGTACAGCATTAAACCCAGGGCCCAGCTACAGCTCAACAGTCAGGGCTACAGGCCTCAAACAAACGTACAGCATTAAACCCAGGGCCCAGCTACACCACCAACCAGGGCTACAGGCCTCAGACAAACATACAGCATTAAACCCAGGGCCCAGCTACACCACCAACCAGGGCTACAGGCCTCAGACAAACATACAGCATTAAACCCAGGGCCCAGCTACACCACCAACCAGGGCTACAGGCCTCTGACAAAGTACAGCATTAAACCCAGGGCCCAGCTACAGCTCAACAGTCAGGGCTACAGGCCTCAAACAAACGTACAGCATTAAACCCAGGGCCCAGCTACACCACCAACCAGGGCTACAGGCCTCAGACAAACATTCAGCATTAAACCCAGGGCCCAGCTACACCACCAACCAGGGCTACAGGCCTCTGACAAAGTACAGCATTAAACCCAGGGCCCAGCTACAGCTCAACAGTCAGGGCTACAGGCCTCAGACAAACGTACAGCATTAAACCCAGGGCCCAGCTACAGCTCAACAGTCAGGGCTACAGGCCTCAGACAAACATACAGCATTAAACCCAGGGCCCAGCTACACCACCAACCAGGGCTACAGGCCTCAGACAAACGTACAGCATTAAACCCAGGGCCCAGCTACAGCTCAACAGTCAGGGCTACAGGCCTCAGACAAACATACAGCATTAAACCCAGGGCCCAGCTACAGCTCAACAGTCAGGGCTACAGGCCTCAGACAAACATACAGCATTAAACCCAGGGCCCAGCTACACCACCAATCAGGGCTACAGGCCTCAGACAAATATACAGCATTAAACCCAGGGCCCAGCTCCAGCTCAACAGTCAGGGCTACAACTCTACTCGATACATGTTTTCTGTTGCTGTAATTGGATGTGGTTCACTAAAGGCAGAGTTTACACAGCGTTCTGGTGAGACAGATGTAAGCCGCGTTCGCGTGCACACACAAAGACACTATGAATCAGAGCGGGTATAGCCAGTGTCCCGTGAGGGATATTATTACATTTCCTCTGCGGGTTCCCACATCCAGAGCCCTCCACTGATGCTGCCAGGGAGACTGGGAGAGACAACTAGAACACTCGCACATTGCAACTCCTCTTGTTGCAACAATTTTGTAAAGCTGCCTTCTGGGGCTGCAGGGTAGGGTTTAGGTTAGGCAACTTCTCTACTGGATTAAATCAAGTTCAACAACAGACGTTAGTTTAAAATCTTAACATTAATATATGTTGATACAATTCAACAACAACAAAAAATGCTCAATGATTGAAAACACAGAAAATAAATCACCACCTGGTTGGTTTTCCCCATGTGATGTTTTCGGGTGATTCAGACGGGGTCAAGATCATCTGAAAATGAGGAACAGCTGTGCTGGGAATTTCTGGGCCAGATTGGATTTTTACACTTCATTCATAATATATTTACATAACTGGTCCACTGCAGCAAAACATAAGTTATGTCATCATCATCATGCTACAACTAGATTTAGACAGAGGAGAGAAAGCGAGGTAAAAGATGAAAGTACAGCTACATGGTTTTTGGAAGCTATATACACTGAGTGTACATGTGTAGTAAGGTGATGGGTAACAAAACAGATGAGGGCATTTTTAAAGGTTGGAGATAACATTATGCCATCATAGTCATTAATGCCTTTAACTGGAGATGCAGATGACACACACAAGTCAGACCTTTCATCATCCAATCAGAAAATACTGTCTGACACGTCACCTCCAAGCCACAGGCATACGGACAGAGAAAGACATGTATTTACAAGGTTTTACCTCTAACTCTACCCCTTTACAAGGTTTTACCCCTAACTCTACCCCTTTACAAGGTTTTACCCCTAACTCTACCCGTTTAGAAGGTTTTACTCCTAACTCTACCCCTTTACAAGGTTTTACCCCCAACTCTACCCTTTTACAAGGTTTTACCCCCAACTCTACCCCTTTACAAGGTTTTACCCCCAACTCTACCCGTTTACAAGGTTTTACCCCTAACTCTACCCGTTTACAAGGTTTTACCCCTAACTCTACCCCTTTACAAGGTTTTACCCCTAACTCTACCCCTTTACAAGGTTTAACCCCTAACTCTACCCCTTTACAAGGTTTTACCCCTAACTCTACCCCTTTACAAGGTTTTACCCCTAACTCTACCCCTTTACAAGGTTTTACCCCTAACTCTACCCCTTTACAAGGTTTTACCCCCAACTCTACCCCTTTACAAGGTTTTACCCCTAACTCTACCCCTTTACAAGGTTTTACCCAAAACTCTACTACAGAAAAATATGTCAGCCTTGAAATCTGCTGAGAAATAATTACTAGTAGGCTAAAGCCTACTGACTGTAAAAACCTATCCTTGCCCATTCATTCTGAAGGACAGAACAGCCAGTAACCTGAGTCGGTTGGATTCTATGTCAGCCCAAACGCTCCAATTACAACCTCATATCAGTCTCTATTCATAAACCATTATCCCTTTGGAGCAACAGCAATGCCCATATATACAGACACAGCTATAGTCCGTACCTCCATGGCGAGTGCGGCCGTCTGCTGGTCGTAGTGGTTGAGGAGGTTGGGCATGAAGGTGGCGTTGTAAGGCAGGTCCTGGCACATCCGCAGTCCTACTGGCTCACATGTAAACGTACTGTGGCTCTCTGCTGTCTCCGCATGGATAGACAGACAGGTGGAGCAGAGGGATGAGAGGAAGAGAAGCAAGAGGAAGAGTGACCTAGGCATGACCCTCTCTCTGTGCGAGTCTGCTATTGCAGGTGACGTGTAGTCCCACCTCACTCTCATCCTCAATGAGCAGGGGAGGGGGAGAGAGGGATGAAGAGAGGAAAGGAGGGATGAGATAACAGCAGGGCTATTCTTCTTCTTCTACACAATCACACCATGGAGATCTGTGGCACTCACAGGGGAATCCTGCTGCTTCCATCCCCCAGAGGAGTGCACCCTGTCTGGCTACGGGATCCACCCAGTCAGCCTCCTCTGTCTAGGTCTGTACCCGCTGGAGTGCTGTGATCATCAGCCTAGATTTCCCACCGTTTCCCCCAGCACAGCTATGGTCTTCTCTCTCCAATGAAAGAAGAGACTGCCTATTGAAAGCATTCAGTGTTTTATCACAAAGAACGTCCAATGGCCCAGTAGCACAAGTCAAGCAAGACCTACAAGTTAAAATACAAAAGAATGTTTAGACAAGTGACAAGACAGTCCTATACAATTGTAAATAAGTGACAAGAGACTGGGAGTTGAAAAACAGCAACCCCACCCCTCATTTACACAAGGCCCCATAGATTGTCTTTATTACATTATTATTACAGTCACTGTTATTGTTTTATGTATTGATGCTCAAACAGACAGATAATTGATGAAGGTGAAAACAATTGGGTGTCAGTTCAACTTCACTGGTAAACATAAACTTACATACAAGCAGATATATTATAAAATGCATTTCTATCAGGATTGGCTACTGTCAACATGATACTGTCCTATAGGTGTCATAGACCTATAGGTATACAGGCCTATAGTTGTGTGTCGTCCAATACAGTATGTATCTATGTAGTGGTTACTACGCAGAGCAATTTATAGTCATTTTTGCAGGACAACCTTATTGGGCGTTGTTACTACACAGCTGCGCACACGCCCTTCCAGTCAATTCAATATATTATGCCGAGAAAATCATGCAGCATCGTCTTGCATTTCCACTCTTTTCATTTAAATGTACACCCATGCAATCCGACCAACTAACGTATTCTCCCAATGTTTCGCATGAGTTGATTACCCTGCCACTGCCGGTATCTGAAAGAAATGCCATTTAAACGGTGTATAGGAGATACAGCAACCTCTGTAAGTGTGTAGTAATGTAGCTATGCCGGTTAATAGTAACTAAATGCAACGCAATAATAGTGTAACATTGTTTTTCTATCTAGCCTCATGTCATTTTAGAATGTCTGAAATCTCTGAACTACAGCTCGCGAAGGAACTTGTCTCTGTTCTAACGCTACCATTCGCGTTGCATTTTTTATAGGAAGCAAAGAAAACAAATAATGTATTGGCTTGTTTTAGTAATTGTACAAATGTATACGATAGCTAACTCGTAAACGTGACATGGTTACATTGCAATTTGTGTCGCAACCTCAAACTGATAAAGTGACTAAATATGCAAGCTATAACAAGAACAAAGTCTACGAATGAACGTCTTGTGCATAATACCAAAAAAACAAAGCCCCCCCGCCCTCCAAAAAAAACCAAAGCAAATCTTCACCTTCAATTGGAATAATCGTCGATCTGCATTGCTCTTTGCCGCTGTTTCTTCCAGTGACAATACACAAGCACGTCGTTAGCTCTCTCGGTCTTCTCTCTCGCTGCTACACGCAAATCCATGAAATAATCTGTTCCCCGGACGCGCGCTTTGAGCTAGACCACCAGTGTATGCAACATTATCATCGACCAATTCAATTGATTTGTGTGATATATCAGATAAATCCCAATATAATTCACACCGTGTCCAGTTATATATATACACACTGTGCATTCCTTCATGGTTGCCGACTGAGTAAACTTGAAAGTCCCCATCCCACTTTAACACTGATGTAAACAGTCACGTGATGAGAACACAGAGGATAGTAATGATAAATCAAAGAGTTAACATTTATTTGAAGAAAATTATTCCATATAAAAACGTTGAACACATTGATCGGTGCAGTCCTTAAATATAAAATCAACTAAACACATGCAACTTCATGTAAAAAAACATACTGCAGGCAACCAAAACACACCATGCATGAAATGTAGATTGAGATCATGGTCAGGATCAATTCAGGAAGTTCAACTGACTTCCTGAATAAAAAATTTACACATAAAATGTTATTGGACCACATTCCAGTGACCACCAGGGTTTAAACTCAGTGAAATCCAGCTCATTCTAATGAGTAGCCTACACTAGTTTATCCCTCCAAAGTGGTCGACACTAGTTACCACAAAGGCATACACCCCACCCATTTCTACAATTAAAGTCTTAAAATGCCATTTTAAACCTAACCTTAGCCCTGAACTTAACCACACTGCTAACCTTAAATTAAAACCAAAAAGCTTGTTTTTGTAGCAAATTACAACTTTGTGACTGTGGAATATGACTTTGTGGCTATGGAAGCTAGTGGACACCCACTAAAGTAGTAGTACCACAGTACAACATATGGCAGCCCTGGAGGAACAACATTCAGCTGGCCACGCATAAAAAACAACCTTGGTTGGGACAGGGTCAGTCACCTCCTTATATCAATATTGATTCACCCCTCAGATCGGGGGATTAGCGTTGTGTGCAAAGATTACGACCCGCTTGATTTAACCCAGCACCAGATTAACAGTTTCAGCACTAAACTGATCACTTCTGCCTGGTGTCGGGGAATGTGAGCCCATCCCAGCTACACCTGTATGACCTACATACTGGTGTCTACCTGACCACTCATGCACCCCGGCCCCCAGGGGCTGCTCTGCTGCATTGGGTTTCAGTCAAAATTTCAGTGTGCGTCTCAGTACACTAAAGTGGTTCAGCTCTCCCTGTTCCCCTTCTTCTATATGCACCTGCAGGAGAAATAAAATTGGGAGAAAACTGCAATGTGGGAGATTTGTTTCTAGGAATTTGAGATGAACCCTCAGAGCCCCTCTCAGGCATTATATTCCCATATCCCCACAGTATACATTCAAGCCAGGAAATAACAGAGTAGTAAACACTATGGAGTGCATCGAGGCCTGGTAGATCAGGCAGGTAGACATAATCAGGTTACAAAAACACACATGACAATAAAACATCTTTGGCTGAGATTGGTAGTTAAATACAAGAGTAGTCATAAAACAACATCTTTGGCTTAGCTGAGAGTTAGTCGTTAAATTTAACGAGGTATATAACAGTGTGTTGCTGTTAAAAGGAGGAAATAACATGTGCAGAAAATGAAAAAAGCATGAAGCATGATAAATGCAAAATGTGATTAAATGCAATTATTTAAAATACTATAACGAAGATATTGATCCATAAATAATCTCTACACTACAGGCGTTTGTAATTTTGCATTTGTGAAATGTTGGCGGATCGAGGGGAGGACAGACATTCTGAGGCAGACACGGAGACAATGTCATCCAGCAGTCTAGCTAGCCTATCACGTTGAGGGAGAGGAGAGTCTTTGGTATGAATGGAGGTAAAGGCACCAGGGAGGTTCTCTGAAGACGAAGAGGCTCAGTCACACCTTCGTCATCAAACACTGTTGACAAGAAAGCATGAGGAGAGATATTACTTCAGCTCAGTTGAAACATATCTTTAGTTGTGGCAGATCTGAAGGAAGCAGATTACATGTAAAACGGTAGCACTTCCGTTTACCATGCAGAAATAACCTCAAATTAAATGGTAATTACACAGACCTATGAAGTACTTGTGTTTTGCAGGTTCACTAAAACAAGCACCATTAGGCACCGTGGTGCCCCCTAGAGCAGTGATGAGTAACTGATGGGGTGTGGGGGCCACAACAATCTGAACTCATCATTAGGGGCCACAGTGGCTTGTGAGTCTGCGTACCCACATCCATACCCACACATGCAGTCAACATTTCACTGAGGGGCCACCCCACCTTGCAAACAAAACATTTTAGCGACCCCCCTCTTGACAAGTTTTGAAGCTAATTTCCTGAAATTGTACACGTTTGGCCTTTGGATATACAGAAATTATTGCAGTTTTAAATATGATATCTGAGTGAGAGTAACAAACAAAATCAATGAGGGCCCCCCGGTCGTTAATTTGACCACAATTAGTACAAGTTTAGATAGCTGGCGAGATTACATTTTTGTAGCTGACATGGGCTAAATGAGTGACTGTCAGTGACTGACATAACTGCTGATGCAGAACCACATTTTTAAATTGCACCTAGTATATAATACTATTATTTTTATCCTGGGGGGATTGATCCAATTCTCAGACAACCCAAAGATTGCTAGATGTCCTTCCAGACTCCCTCCACCTACCCAAGGACGTCAGAGTACAAAAATCAGTAAACCACATAACTGAGGAACTCAATTTAACCTTGCGCATACCCTAGATGCATTCGCACCCCTAAAAACAAAAACATTTGTCCTAAGAAACTAGCTCCCTGGTATACAGAAAATACCAGAGCTCTAAAGCTTCCAGAAAATTGGAACAGAAATGGCGCCACACCAAACTGGAAGTCTTCCGACGAGCTTGGAAAGACAGTACCGTGCATTATCGAAGAGCCCTCACTGCTGCTCGATCATCCTTATTTTCCAACTTATTTTCCTCAATTAAGAACAATCCTAAATGTTTTTGATACTGTCGCAAAGCTAACTAAAAAGCAGCATTCCCCAAGAGAGCATGGCTTTCACTTCAGCTGTGATAAATTCATTAACTTCTTTGAGGAACAGATCATGATCATTAGAAAGCAAATTACGGACTCCTCTTTAAATCTGTGTATTCCTTCAAAGCTCAGTTGTCCTGAGTCTGCACAACTCTGCCAGGACCTAGGATCAAGGGAGACACTCAAGTGTTTTAGTACTATATCTCTTGACACAATTATGAAAATAATCATGGCCTCTAAAACTTCAAGCTGCATACTGGACCCTATTCCAACTAAACTACTGAAAGAGCTGCTTCCTGTGCTTGGCCCTCCTATGTTGAACATAATACATGTCTCTATCTATCTATCGGATGTGTACCAAACTCACTAAAAAAGTGGCAGTTTTTTCTCTTGAAAAAGCCAAACCTTGACCCAGAAAATATTTTTTTAAACTATCGGCCTGTATTGAATCTCCCATTCCTCTCAAATTTTTGGGAAAAAGCGGTTGCGCAGCAACTCACTGCCTTCCTGAAGACAAAATATGTATACGAACCGCTTCCATCTGGTTTTAGACCCCATCATAGCACTGAGACTGCACTTGTGAAGGTGGTAAATTACCTTTTAATGGCGTCAGACCAAGGCTCTGCATCTGTCCTTGTGCTCCTAGACCTTAGTGCTGCTTTTGATACTATCGATCACCACATTATTTTGGAGAGATTGGAAACCCAAATTGGTCTCCACGGACAAGTTCTGGCCTGGTTTAGATCTTATCTGTCGGAAAGATATCCGTTTGTCTCTGTGAATGGTTTGTCCTCTGACAAATCAACTGTAAATTTCGGTGTTCCTCAAAGTTCCGTTTTAGGACCACGATTGTTTTCACTATATATTTTTACCTCTTGGTGATGTCATTCGGAAACATAATGTTAACTTTCATTGCTATGAGGATGACACACAGCTGTACATTTCGATGAAACATGGTGAAGCCCCAAAATTGCCCTCGCTGGAAGCCTGTGTTTCAGACATAAGGAAGGCTGAAAATGATCTACTTTTAAACTCGGACAAAACAGATATGCTTGTTCTTGGTCCCAAGAAACAAAGAGATCTTCTGTTGAATCTGACAATTAATCTTGATGGTTGTACAGTCGTCGCAAATTAAATGGTGAAGGACCTCGCCGTTACTCTGGACCCTGATCTCTCTTTTGACGAACATATCAAGACTGTTTCAAGGACAGCTTTTTTCCATCTTCGCAACATTGCAAAAATCAGAAACTTTCTGTCCAAAAATAATGCAGAAAAGTGAATCCATGCTTTCGTCACTTCTGGGTTAGTCTACTGCAATGCTCTACTTTCTGCCTACCCGGATAAAGCACCGAAAACTTCAGTTAGTGCTAAACACTGCTGCTAGAATCTTGACTAGAACAAAAAAATGGATCATATTACTCCAGTGCTAGCCTCTCTACACTGGCTTCCTGTTAAGGCAAAGGCTGATTTCAAGGTTTGACTGCTAACCTACAAAGCTTGCTCCTATCTATCTTTCCGATTTGGTCCTGCCAAATCCTGCCTCTTAACTGTCCCTAGAATTTCTAAGCAAACAGCTGGAGGCAGGGCTTTCTCCTATAGAGCTCAATTTTTATGGAATGGTCTGCCGACCCATGTGAGAGTCGCAGACTCGGTCTCAACTTTTAAGTATTTACCGAAGACTCATCTCTTCAGTGGGTCATATGATTGTGTAGTCTGGCCCTGGAGTGTGAAGGTGAACGGAAAGGCACTGGAGCAACGAACCACCCTTGCTGTCTCTGCCTGGCCGGTTCCCCTCTCTCCACTGGGATTCTCTGCCTCTAACCCTATTATCGGGGCTGAGTCACTGACAAGATCTTCCGGTCTGGGTTGGTGCCCCCCCTTGGGTTGTGCCGTGGCGGAGATCTTTGTGGGCTATACTCGGCCTTGTCTCAGGATGGTAAGTTGGTGGTTGAAGCTATCCCTCTAGTGGTGTGGGGGCTGTGCTTTGGCAAAGTGGGTGGGGTTATATCCTGCCTGGTTGGCCCTGTCTGGGGGTATCGTCGGACGGGGCCACAGTGTCTCCCGATCAATTCGGTCTCAGCCTCCAGTATTTATGCTGCAGTAGTTTATGTTTTCGGGGGGCTAGGATCAGTCTGTTATATCTGGAGTATTTCTCCTGTTTTGTCCGGTGTCCTGTGTGACATCTAATTCTTACTCTCTCTCGGAGGACCCGAGCCATAGGACCATGCCTCAGGACTACCTGGCATGATGACTCCTTGCTGTCCCCAGTCCACCTGGCCGTGCTGCTGCTCCAGTTTTAACTGTTCTGCCTGCAGCTATGGAACCCTGACCTGTTCACCGGACATGTTACCTGTCCCAGACTGCTGTTTTCAACTCTCTAGAGACAGCAGGAGTGGTATAGATTCTCTGAAAGATCGGCTATGAAAAGCCAACTGACATTTACTCCTGAGTTGCAACCTCGACAACCACTGTGATTATTATTAGACCGTGCTGGTCATCTATGAACTTTTGAACATCTTGGCCATGTTCTGTTATAATCTCCACCCAGCATGGCCAGAAGAGGACTGGCCACCCCTCATAGCCTGGTTCCTCTCTAGGTTTCTTCCTAGGTTCTGGCCTTATTAGGGAGTTTTTCCTAGCCACCGTGCTTCTACACCTGCATTGCTTGCTGTTTGGGGTTTTAGTCTGGGTTTATGTACAGCACTTTGAGATATCAGCTGATGTAAGAAGGGCTTTATAAATACATTTAATTTAATCCACAGGCCTACAAATAGTTGCCGTCGTTGCACATCCCTGGCCTAGAGCAATGGGAAAGGAGAAGGGGCTATAATCTGTTGGAAGGATCAAGCTCCAGTGGACTGAACCCTCACCTCCCGGTCTGTGGCAGTCCTCTATGCGTAGTGTTGACCAATCAGGCTCCGGACCTGGAGTGAGTACTCTGGATCTGCCCTATTAGTTAGAGCCTCCTCCTCCAGCTGGCACAGAGAACAGAAACAGGAGAGATGGAGAAAGAAGTAAGTGAGTGAGTGAGTGAGTGAGTGAGTGAGTGAGTGAGTGAGTGAGTGTTACCTGTTCTTTGAGGTATGTGTGAGAGCAGGGTCCTAGACCCCTCAGTACCAGTCCCACTACGAAGCACCAGATAGAAAGTCCTGTTTCCAGTCCAGCCAGAAGTACACATGGGAACCACAGAGACAGGGCAGTGTCCTGGAGAGAATGAAAGAGATATATACATACACGCACAGCCATTGGAAAGTATTCAGACCCCTTGACTTTTTCCACATTGTTACATGACAGCCTTATTCTTAAATTGATTAAATTGTCCCCCCTCATCAATCTACACACACTACCCCATAATGACAAAGCAAAAACAGGTTTAGAAATGTTTGCAAATGTATTAATTACAAAAATACCTTATTTACATAAGTATTTGAGACCCTTTGCTATGAGACTCGAAATTGAGCTTAGGTGCATCCTGTTTCCATCAATCATCCTTGAGATGTTTCTACAACTTGATTGGAGTCCATCTGTGGTAAATTCAATTGATGGACATGATTTGGAAAGGCACAAATGTGTCTATATAAAAGGTCCCACAGTTGACAGTGCATGTCAGAGCAAAAAGGTTGAAGGAATTGTCCATAGAGGTCAGACAGGATTGTGTCGAGGCACAGATCTGGGGAAGGGTACCAAAAAATGTTTTCAGCATTGAAGGTCCCCAAGAACACAGTGCCCTCCATCATTCTTAATTGGAAGAAGTTTTGAACCACCAAGACTCTTCCTAGAGCTGGACGCCCGGCCAAACTGAGCAATCAGGGGTGAAGGGCATTGGTCCCTCTGACAGAGGTCTAGAGTTCCTCTGTGGAGATGGGAGAACCTTCCAGAAGGACAACAAACTCTGCAGCACTCCACCAATCAGGCCTTTATGGTAGAGTGGCCAGACAGAAGCCACTCCTCAGTAAAAGGCACATGATAGCCTAACTGGAGCTCACCAAAAGGCACCTGAAGACTCTCAGACTATGAGAAACAAGATCCTCTGATCTGACAAATCCAAGATTGAATTCTTTGGCCTGAACGCAAAGTGTCACGTCTGGAGGAAACCTGTCACCATCCCTACGGTGAAGCATGGTGGTGGCAGCATCATGCAGCGGATATGTTTTTCAACGGCAAGTACTGGGAGATTAGTCAGGATCGAGGGAAAGGTGAACGGAACAAAGTACAGAGAGATCCTTGATGAAAACCTGCTCCAGAGCACTCAGGACCTCACTGGGTTGAAGGTTTTACCTCCCAACAGAACAACGACCCCTAAGCACACAGCCAAGACAACGCGGGAGTGGCTTCGGGACAAGTCTCTGAACGTGCTTGAGTGGCCCAGCCAGAGCCTGAACTTGAACCCTATCGAACATCTCTGGAGAGAATTGAAAATAGCTACACATCCAACCGGACAGAGCTTGAGAGCATATGCAGAGAAGAATGGGAGACACTTCCCAAATACAGGTGTGCCAAGCTTGTAGCATCATACCCAAGAAGACTCAAGGCTGTAATCACTGCCAATGATTCTTCAACAAAGTACTGAGTGAAGGGTCTGAATACTTATGCAAATGTGATATTTCAGTTTTTTATTAATTAGCACAAATTTCTAAAACCCTGTCATGGGGTATTGTGTGTAGATTGATGAGGAAAAAAACTACTTAATTTTAGAATAAGGCTGTAACCTACCAAAATGTGGAAAAGGTCTAGGGGTCTGAATACTTTCCGAAGGCACTGTGTGTGTGTGTGTGTGGCAATACATTTACATTACATTTAAGTCATTTAGCAGACGCTCTTATCCAGAGCGACTTACAATAGTGAGGCTAATAGCCATATAGATTGAGAGAGAGAGACTTTATACATATGTATATTTTTTGTGGTGTCAAAGGAGCATAGAGACAGAGCGAGAGAGAGATAGACTTACATAAATCCGTGTGGTGTCAAAGGGGCAGTCTGCTTTGACTGGCGAGCGGGCGTTGATTGGCAAGTCAGTGAAGTTGCAGCCCAACATGAGGCCCCTCCCCTCGTTGGCAATGGTGAGGCTAATGCCACAGGCTGCAGAGAGTAGGGCATTCAGGAAGGAACTAATCAGAAGACCTATGTGCTGGAGTTGGGGAACAGAAGGACAGGGAGAAAGAGAAAGCGATGGAGAAAGAGGAGTCAAGGAGGTGGGGAACATTTTGATGAGAGGAGGTGAAGAGGTGACAGTTGCAGACTTAATGGTGTTCATTATATCTTACAAATTATATTTTCTTGTTATTGATGGTCTTACCAGCTTCCAAACTGACAGATTTCTTGACACCAATATGGCAATGATTCCTGTTGCAATGCTCTGAAAATGGAAACAGAACATTTCAGTTTCTGTCTATAACATCACGTTATTACTAATTGTTACTATCGTTATCTATAATTCTCTGACTGACCAGCAGTCCGGAGGTGACGGAGATGATGTTGGCGGCGGTGAACTCGGTGGTGATCTGGTCGTTGGGTTTAGAGATGTGGCGCAGGATGCTGCCGTGGATGATGGCTCCCAGAATGAAGTTAATGTGACCCACCAGGATCAGAGTAAACCCCTTCTTCATCAGACGCCCCGGGCCCTTCTCCTTATCTGACAGATCAGCACACGGTCATCATTGTGTGGTCATTGTTGTAAAGTAGGCTACCAGGGTTGGGGTCAATACCATTGATTCAGAAAGTTAAACTAATTCCAATTCCACATTGTCCTCATTGAAAAGCACTGAAGATAATTGTTTTTCAGTGTACTACTTGAATGGAAATAAGATTACAGTCGAGTGCACAGGAATCACCATAGAGAATGGCAGTTTAATCTCATTCTAGTTCTGTTTACCTATATAAAAGTAAGTAAGCCTCAACTTTGGCCTATTAGTTGGTAGAAACATTTATAACACTAAAGGTGTGGAATGTTGACTTATACAAACAATAGACTGATGGTTCTAATAGGCTCTACATGATCAAACAAGATGGTACTAGTCATTAGTCGGATTTCGTTGGTAAACGTTTTGCAACTGTCTACTCCAAATTGAAAAGGTTTTGGTTTCTATTGCACAAATTCAGGTAGTCTCCCTGTTTCGTTCTGATGGCCATGTTTGCTTCCGTTTGGTTCTTAAACTGTCACTTGTTTCCGTTGCAAGACTTAATGAATACACCCCAGATTTACCTGGAAACCCAATATTGAATTGCATTGAATTCGAGTCAGGCAGAAATTAGCATGAATCAGGGAAGTTAACTCTCACGACCTCTTCAAGCCAGAATTTTGAATAAAAGTATATTTTAACATACTTTACCGGACCGTGCGGTTGGTAATTTTGGTGGTAGGAAATTGAGAATATATCCACAGGAAAGTATAATTCTATAACTTTTAAAAGCTATGGTAGAGCCGTTCAGATGAAGCATGTGCAGAACCATGTAAACGTGCACAAGCTCGGTAAATCGGCTATTTCATGCGTGTATTTTTATGTTGTGAAACCTGAACTCACTACCGGCGCTTTGAAAAGTTTATGTAATTACACTCGTGTGGAGATATCGTCTCACATTCCTACCGCCAACAGGACCAACCGGTAAAGTACGTTAAAATGTACTTTTATTCAAAATTATTGTTTGTAGCGGTGGTGAGAGGAAACTTTCCCGATTCAAACGCTAATTTCTGCCTGACGTAGAATTAAATTCAATGCAACTCAAAGTCGAGTGTACAGGCAAACCCCATATAAGCATCTGAAACACTGAATCAACAGTGTCCCTTATTGGACTCCCAGTCCTCACCAAATGTTTAGCTAATTTACTGTTAAAAGCATCATTGGTGGATCATTGGTTTACTTTCGAAATACGCAAACGAACACCTGTGCAACCTAGACATAATGGTTGCCTCGCTAAAGTTAACACAATAAGTTGCTTCCACCACTAAAATATACGCTACTTAAAGTTAACTTACCGAAACCACACATATCGTTGCCGTATATTACGCAAGATTGTTTCTAAGAGTTAAACAAAACGGCGAATTATTTTTTGTTTTCATGAAGCAGTTCCTCGCACTTTCCGAGTCGGTGACGTCACGGGCTTCACCTGTCGAGCGGAAGTTGGGCGTTCATTTGTAGGTTTATAATTGAACACATTTATGAAGATTTTACACTATTGTGGAGAGATGTACTGTTTGGATTCTTTACATACAATAGAAATAAGCGGAATCATTTTTATGTAATTAATTTCATTATTCTTTTGGCCAAATTTCATATACACAAATGTAAATTTACAAACAGAAAACCACATTTTCGTATTCTACAAAAAGAAATTGAACTGTATTTTAAGACGGTTAAATGCTCTACTAACAAAAAAACTGTTAGAATTGTAAGTATATGCATGTCCCTTAAGGTCCTTGTGTAATTGTAATGTGATATTGTACCCCCTAGCTCGATTGTCCATTGTTTGTAATCTATGTATGCTTTTGTGTTCCCTCATGTGCTTTATGTATTGATTTGTTGTTAATAAAAATTAAAATTAAAAATATATATATTTTTTTTAAGTTGGGCGTTCATTTTTGTTCTTCTTCATTTGTGGTTTTCAACAGTGTGCAACTGCAGCACGTAATTCGGGGCGTTCCTGCATGTGGGCGTTCCTGCGTTTGCGAAAGACAGTGCCTACAAAAATACGCTATTACTATTGATCTCTATGTTAAGGGAATTACTGCTGGTGTTGTGTAGTGACCTACATGTTATGCCGAGAGAGAATAGTTATGGTGTCTTTTTGTAGGCACAAACCCCTCCATGGCTCGTTGGACAAAGTCTATGGGGAAATGAATGGCGTTTTTGTTGGGTTTTCGGATTAACGCAGAAAATAAGGTTTGTGGTAAACACAGGCTTAGAAGATCTCAAATGTTTTGTTCTATGAGATAATCTTAATCAGCCAATGTCATTTTTTGTCAATTTTGAAGCATTTATGTCTC